>NC_028455.1:28167786-28210801 GCF_000263155.2 Setaria italica | reverse complement strand
GACACTCGGCAAACTTTTTTTGAAAAAAATTTATAAAATATCCAACAGTTTCAAAAAAATACCAAATTTTCACACGGACCAATATAGGTTCTCTACTGACTATACAAAAAGTTTTGTAGTCAAACCGAACTCGACCGTCACTTCGACTCTAAATTTTATCGAATCCTTCTCAAAGTTACTAATCTTCTTCTGAGATGCTTCGGTTTATAATCATCGTACATGATGAAATGTGCAAAACCTTCTCAATTTTTTTCCACAGCCTCCACGTATTATATCATCACATCATGGCAAATCTCATAATTTTCAGACTTTGATTGTTTTTTTTACAATTTAAAAATACTACTGCCACACGTTCATGGTCGTGTTTCCTGAACAAGATGTTCGAAATTTCTTTTCATTTCATGGGTCAGGTCTCAAATTGGTCCAAATAACATGAATATCATTTTTCTACTCATTTTATTCCATAATTTGAATCACTTGCCGTTCAAATTTGACTTATACCAAAAATTCCCTTGAAATGCAATTAATTAAATAAATATAGCAAATAAATTCAAAAATATACCAAATTTTAACATGGAGTACCACATGTTGTATGTGGGGAGTAGAAAAAATTTCATGGTGAAAAGAGAAAAAAAAATTATTTTTTTGCCGAGTGTCAAAAAAAACACTAGGCAAACCCCCCTCTTTGCCGAGTGTTTTTTTCGACACTCGGCAAACCCCCCTCTTTGCCGAGTGTTTTTTTTGACACTCGGCAAAGAGGGGGCTTTGCCGAGTGTTTTTTATTTGACACTCGGCAAAGCCACTATTTGCCGAGTGTTTTTTTTTTGCCGAGTGTTTTTGGCTTGGCACTCGGCGAAGAGCTTGTTTGCCGAGTGTCCGAGAAAAAACACTCGGCAAAACGAAAACACTCGGCAAATTTAAAGTTTCCCGTAGTGACTGGGGTCCTATGCCTCAAATGACACCAAGCAGTGGTCGCCTGTGGTTGGTGCAAATCATGCTGCTCTTGACGAGAGCTTGCTTTGACAAAATGCTGTGCCACATGGAAAAAGGCAGGAAAAGATGGTGGCGCGAGCTGGATCGCTCTAACTTTTCCGAACAAGCTAAGCCGTGGAGTGGAGTAGGTGCAAGTGCAATCCGAAAGAGGTAGAAAGAGTGAAGAGCTATCGTTAATTGGCTAACACATGTTGTGTAACACGAGTAAGGAGTGCCAACGTGTCGCTTGTCGGTAACGGCCCGGCCCCCAACGGTGGTAAAGAGAGCTCCCTTTTTTCTTTTTTTGAATCAGCTAAGGGTCTTAAAATCTAGTCCTTGATCCAAACAGGCCCTTGGGGTCGACCGCGAGTAGCTGGCCGGGGACGATGCGGCGGCAGCCGGACTTGCCGAAGGTCTCCTGGTGGACCTTGTTCAAGCGGTTGCGGTCGGGGGAGTACTCGAGGATGACGAGGCGGCTGGAGTCAGAGCTGACGACAAGGTAGTCCTTGCTGGCGCCGGTGAGGCGGAACTGCGTGAGCGAGCGATGGCACTGAAGACGTCGACGGAGAGGAGCGTGCGGAGTCTGTGTGGAGGTCCATGCCGGCCGCCGACTTCTCGCCCGAGGTCTCCTCCGCCGCCGCCGCAGTCCTTGGGCGGCGGCACCTCCATCCCCTTCGCGCCCTTCTCGCGGCGGCTGGGGTGGGGGCTGGCTGGCTCACTCCCTGGCTAGTGCGGCGGCATGGGGAAGGAAGGAGAGGGAAGGGATGGGGAGGAAGGAGTGGGGTCACTAACGAAGGGGCAAATCAGTCATTGTTTGATGAGAGACTAAAATTTAGCTCATGGATCCAAACACCCTAGCAGGACTAAAGTTTAGGGGCTAAATTTTAGGAGCTAAAATTTAGCTCATGAACTAGTGATCCAAACACCACCTAAAGATATACATGTACATTCACAGGATTGGGCTACATATATAATATATTTTACTGCCAAGAAGTGCCAAACTACCAACACAGAACGATGCGACATGTGTTCCCCGATGCAGCATACAGAAGGTGCGTCTTACATTGCATACTTTCTTGTAAAATGGTGGTGTATGTTGAGAACCTAGCTAATGTAAAGGTGAAAAATTTTATTTTAACCCTTTTAAATCTAAAATTATATAAATAACTTCTCCCTATCTATATTTCCAAGAAGTAGCTCTTTTGGTCACGCCAAGCTTTTTGACGTGACTAATACTTAGGTCACACCACATGCAATGACGTGACCAATGTGCCACGATGGTATAAATAAAAATCGAGTACAACGTGGAGCTGATGTGGCGAGCTAGTCGCGCCACACACCATCTGGCGTGACTAAAGGCACAGTCACGACAACAAGATGGCGTGACCAGCTCTTTCTGCTAGCTGCCTGCCTGCACCTTCAGCCTAAATCATTCTCCCATTTTTATTAGCTAATGACCTTCTAAATTCACTAAACTCAACGAGTATAATCTATAGAGTGCATATGTTCCATTTTAAGTGTTTGCAGTTCAAAACATGATGTGAAAATTTGGAGATCCAATTTCTAAATAGGCTAAGTGTTATTGGTTGTACCTATAGAGATCAAAACTAAGTGATGGAAACTTTGATTCAGTTATTCGTCCACGCTCCACGGCTCTAGTGCACGTCGATTGTGTCATCTGTAAACATCTCATGGTGTTTGTTTGGTTTTTTAATCTTTTTAGGAATTATTTTGTGTTCTTAACTGGGAATGAAATCATATTTATTACTTGTGAATCGTAATTAAGAGCTGTAGTGGATTAAGTTGGTATGAATGATCTTTGTGAATTGTGATTTGTCGGTGTGAATCGTATGTGTATTTTAACAACCAAGCATGCTTGTTTGTTGCTGCTTCGTACCGGGAAACAAAATTGATGTGGCTGAGGTGGATCGAGTCAAGCCAAACTAGCTTTTCTGCTCGTTAACGAGCCGAATGGGGCTAGCTCCTTTAGACAACAAGCCACGTCAAGTTGAGCCGAGCCAGCTCGTTAACCACCCCATGTCCAGACGCATGCCGCACATACGCATACATTGTCCAAGCTCTCGCTATCTTTCTCAGGTGATGGCTACAATTCATAGCAATAATGTCCTTAAGTGTAGACGACTACAATTCGTAGTGACTATGTCCTTAGGTGTAGACCTTTACAATTCGTAGCATCAATTTCATCATCAGGTGTAGACGGTTAAAATTCGTAACAACAGTGTCCGGCTACGTTTGTAGCAACAATGCTCGGATCTAAATAGCTATCTTTCTACATAGCGACAGTGTCCTCCTCCGCTGCGGGATGAGGGGCGGTAGCAGGAGGCCCATCTTAGCCATGAGGAATTTTGGCAGGAGCCGGTGCTCGGAGGGGAAGAGGCACAAGACGGTGGAGATAAGGGGCGAGCCAGCGGAGGCGAGCCAGCAGCATCCAAGGAAGAGGCTAGAGGAACGGGGAGAGGAGTGGTGAGAGGTGAGAGGGAGGGGTAGTATAGATAAATCTTTCTTCAACTAGCATTTAGATAGTGAATCCAAACACCCATTAGCTAAACTGTAGCTGGCTAAAAAAAGTTCCCAAACTTTAGATGGGTGGATCCAATAACAGGGCCTAAGACCCGCTTCTGGAAATCTTCATAATTACGTGTGTTAGTTTTTTGAATCCACATCTTCTTTGAATCACTAGCTATAAAAACATTAACTCAAAATAATATAAAAGTAATAATTTACTATGACATGGCGATGACGCTATCATCACGGGATCTCCGCAAATTAAAGCCACCAATAACTCATAGGTTCCACCCACTTATATTTATGCTAGCTCCCTATTGTATATGGATGACAACAACCAACGCAGCCTAACTGGAGGTTTTATCCAATCTTACTTTGCGGATGTAAATAACCGTACGCACCCAACAGGCCTTGGGAATTGACAAGCTGTACATTCTCTGCAAGTTATATCGACGCTGAAAATGGAAGAAGATAAAATTTTCACAAGCCATGTATTTTGTAATTTTGTATCATCACGAAATTAATGAAATGTATCTCTCACAAATATGGGTACGTGCCAATCTTATTTCTTATCTTCTTTTGTTTTCACTAAGTAAGCTCATGATTAGAATCTTTAGTATCGATAAACGCCTTCCTGGAGTTCTTTTTCAAGGACAATCAATAACAATTAGCCTTATAAAAATTAGATTTATTATTTATTAAACCATATTTTGAAGTGCAAACACTTAAAATGGAACGTATGCACTCTATAGATCATACTTGTCAAGTGTAGCGAATTTAGAAGGTCATTAGCTAATTAAAATGGAGGAACGAAATAGGCAAAGTGATCTGTATTTTTATGCACTAAAATTCTAAATGACAATTATTATATATTCTAGTAAAAATAAATACACTTGTACATGTAAAATAACATCTTAGAGAACTTAAAACTCCAAGTTATGAAATCGTAATTTCTAGTACAAACCAAGCTATTAGTACGAGTCCAATACCACTTAGCCTATTTTGAAATTAAAATTTTCATTTTCTACGCTATTCTTTAGAGTGAACGTGTATACCATATATATTATACTTACCAAGTTTGAAGAATCTAAAAGCGTATTAGCCGAATAAGGCTTAATCAACCGAAATTTTGTGCACTTAAGCTAGCAACCTGGCTGTTGCTTGTCACGCCAGGATGCATGAGCTGCTTGGTGTGACTAGCACCGCCTCACTTAGACACGTCCGCGCCACGTGGAAATTAATTTTATGTTATGTCAACATGACATTTTATTCACGCCATTACATGTGGCGCGACTCAGTTACGAGTTGCGCCACAGAGCTCGGCGCGACCAAAAGGGCTGGTTCTTAGAATATAGATCGGGAGGGATTATTTATAAATTTTATATTAAAAGGGGTTAAAATTTAAAAAATCGAAAAATTGACGGCATCAAAGTTGGTAACACGTACGAACACACGTCTTTTTACAAGGTGATATCGAATCTAAGGCAACTGCATCCGATCATTAACACGTAGTACATAGCGTTTGGTTCGAGGAGTGGTAACGCAAACCTCAATGTAATCCAATCACATAGTAATCAGCACCGGAGTAGGCGATTAAAGTCTCTGTTTGGTTGGTCGAGGTAACGGTATCGCAAAGAAGATAGACTTCGAGTCACGAATTCGCTGTCCAGTTCCTCTTCTCCATCTCTTTGCTGCTTTGCCCAGGAATTGAAGAGCTCAACTCAGCAGAACCAATCTCCAGAAAAGCTGGTTCAAGTGCTTAGCGTTGTTCCTCACTTCCTCCCCTCAGTTCTTCCAGATTGAAAAATCGAACTCGTCGTGCCTCCAAATCAAGATGCTGACCATCAAAATCGAGCTCTCATACTTTGAATCGAACCCACGTCTAGCCAATTCGATTCCAGATACCCAAAAATTGAGTTCCCCATTCTTTTTTCCTTCCACCTTCTCGTCATATTGCACTGCTCCGCCATTGCCGCACAGCAGAGCTCTCAGTACAAGAGCAGAGACACCTCGAATCAGCGGCAAATTGGTTTCCCCCGGCCAAATCAACCTCTGCTGCTTGAGCGGAGCTCCTGCAGCCCAAACCGTGGCCTTTTCTATTGGATCAAGTTCTTGAGCGATTCTGCCGTTGCCCAACGCTGCTCCTGTTCGTGTCTTCCAACCTAGGAACGATGAGACGACGAAAGCTATTACAGCGACGGACAAGCGATATCAGATCTGAGTAGGCCGGTATCCGATTACATGGTAATGGATTACGCACTGAGTCGAAATAAACACCCGTAATGGTATCTGTTATCGCTACGTAATTCGTTTACGTTACATTCCACGAAACAAGCACTATCGTAGCGCGACCAGGTGGCAAACTCATCTCAACAATTCAAACCCCACTTAGGGGGTGTTTGGATACGAGGTGCTAAACTTTAACAATGTCACATCGAATGTTCGGATGCTAATTAGGAGAACTAAATATGAGCTAATTATAAAACTAATTGCAGAACCCTGTGCTAATTCGCGAGATGAATCTATTAAGCCTAATTAATCCATCATTAGCAAATGGTTACTGTAGCACCACATTGTCAAATCTTGGACTAATTAGGCTTAATAGATTCGTCTCACAAATTACACTCCATATGTGCAATTAGTTTTGTAATTAACCTATGTTTAATACTCCTAATTAGCATCCAAACATCCGATATGATGAGTGTTACTTTAACACCCTGGAGCCAAACAGACCCTTATTTGACCTCTCCTCGCCGGACGAACATCAAGCAAATCTTGACGGATCTCGACAAAAAAAAAAAAGGAGGTTGAAACCGATACATGATGCCAATACAGCACAATGTGTCTGTGCAGCGACTTGTTTGGTACGATCGAGGGCGTGCGTCTGCATCCAACGGAGGCGTCACGACCAACTTTATTTCAGGATGGACGTGACGACGGCACCACTCCAACCTATAATGGATCGGAGTCGGAGACGAACCAGGATGTGTACGTCTGTGCGGAGGTGACCTCCGTCCTGCTTCGGCGTTGTTTGTGTGTTTCCATCGGTGCGAGCGTCAGCGAACGGTGCGCGAGCGCGACAGGTGACGTCAAGGCACGGACGTCATGGGCTCGTGGCATTGCCATGGCACTCTCGCGTTGCATGTGCCCGCGGGTGACACAAGGACACTGTAGGTCGATCTGACGGAACATGCAAGGACAAAGACAAGTTACTAATGATCGAGGTTTTTTTTTTCTTCAATAAATGATACTAGGAGTTCAAGCGCGAACAGATGGAACGGTACTTGATGGAGGTAGTTGAGTATTGAGTATGCCCGAGGACGGACCTTAATGGTGGCCAAAGGTTGCCACGGCCCTTGCTATATGAGCACTACATGAAGTGGGGTTTTTGGTTTGTTCCCTTGCTTGGTCTCCTGTAGAATTCTCTTCGATCTTCGACATTGGGTATGCTGAAGATAATTTTTCCACTATATCAAGAGACAAGGATACTGAATTCGAAAGGACCAGCGATATAAACTGGTAAAGGAGTGACTGGGCATTCCAAAAAGAACGCGATGGTTTCGTGTTTTGCTCGTTTTTTAGGTTGCTATAAAAGCCATATGCCTTATTCCAACTTTGGAAGGTATATGATGGTGAAAAGAGAGGAGGGGTGTCCCCAGATGCTGTGGAAAAGCTTACTATGCTTTAGCAATAATATGAAGTTCGTCTTCGACAACTCTGGGTCCTGATGAAATGATTCTCTTTTTTTAGCATCTTAGCTTTTCAGGCCAGGAATTGCCCGGTTGCTTTCCCTGTGTATGTAAAATGTTTAGTGTTGTCGGTTGAGTTGTAGCCAAACCTCTCTATCTTCTCAAAGTTTTCTTGGATTTTTTGTTTGTTGTTATCTTGGATTCTTTTTCTTCTTTTATATCTTGTCATCCTGTTTACAGTTTCATGTCTCTTATATCTTAAATCTGAGTCATCTCAAATAAAGGGATTCCCGTAGGATTGACACACGCCCGAATGTGTACTCGCGCCTCACATCGGTGCCCGGTGTGGTTGAGTGTGCATGCGGCCGGCCGGGGACTAGTGGACGCGAATCCGATCCAGTGTCCCGTGTCCGCCCGGCCATCGAGTCCCGACACGCGATACACGCCGGCGAACAGCGCAGCCAATTCGATCCTTGCACATGCAGATTCGCTTCAGGCCGACGCGGCAGCGGCTGACGCCGATGGGGAGGCGATCACTGGCCATGCATGCAAAAGCCTTTATTCCAGCGTTGGCACTCGGAAGTGTGACTCTGTCACTTGCAATGTTGCAATGTATGAGACAGCGTAGTAGAGGTTGCAATTTTCTGCGTACGAGAGCTTGGGCCAGCTCTAGTTGCAGTGTCTACGCTACGCCACGAGGTACGCACGACCTGCACGATGGTGGTTGTGCGTGTGCCATGGACGAGGGCGCCCTGGCTCCGAAGCACCTAGGCGTCATCTAGGTTCTTTCGCATCTTTAATAAAGGTGTATTTCGATGATAAATAACAACCGTTTACTTACGACTAACCTGTATGTTTTGAAGTGAATCAATATTGGTTATCTTGTTATAAGTTTATTGGAATATGGTCCTTAATTTGAATTGGAAAGTGGACATGGAGCTAATGTGACGAGGCTAAGGACTCTTTTGGTACTAAGTGTCACAATGAGATGAAGGACATTTAGTGTAGTATAGGGTTTACTAGTTTCTAGCTCTTGGACCGTACTATTAAGAGGGGTTTCAATAATAGTATCTTGATCTCGCAATAGGCTAGCCATGAAAATGATGCACGCTCGGTGCTCTTTAACACTTGGTAGCTCAAACAACTCATGGAAGAACACTACAAGCGAAGAAATCGATGAAAAATTAAAGAAGATTGAATTGGATGAGTTGAAATGAAAAGGAGATCGTAGTATATTCCGACGCTATGTTTTGTAGTAGCGTCGGAGCAATTTTTTGGGGGCTGAAATCACAAGTCAGGCATCAGTTGTTCCGATGGCCTAGCATCGGATGAATTGGTCGCAGGCACTGGATGTGCCGATGCCTGGCAAGATGGACCGTCGGAGCAAGCATATTTTCTTTGTGAACTTCCAGAGAGTTTTGGCATAAATCCTCTTCAGCACCAGATGTTCCGATGTCTGCTAGTGACCATCGGATGAATGCATCGGAGCAACCATATTTTCTTTGATTCCTTCCAGAGAGGTTTTGACCAGAATGTCTTCAGCACCGGATGATCCGACATCCCATGAAGAACTGTCGTAGAAACCATAAGATGAATGCTTCATTGTTACTTTTCCAACGGCAAGAATTTGGACTTGTGAGTGACCAGATGTTCCGACGCCCCGGGGATAGAGACCGTGTTCCGATGGTGTACTTTTCTGTGTGCACTTTTCTAACAGACCATGAGCAATTAAGAGTGTGCTAGAGCTAAAGTGTGATTAGTGAATTGCCAAATCTTAATATTAAGGACTTCTCTTAGTGTTGGAAGGTAGCAAGTTTGCATCTAGTTCATGGCTTAGCTGAGTGCTGGTCAAGTGAAGCATTGAAGCTTGTTACTCTTGGTGGTTGACGCACCTAGACGGTCTTGGTGACCTGGAGGTTCTTGGTGAGCTCTTGGAGATTGTGGGAGTCCCAAGAAGAAGATATTGTACACGGTTTGAAGCTCGCCGTTCCAGAGATGGAGAAGGAGCATTATTAGTGAAGCACTCGAGTCTTAGTGGCTTGGGGGAGCAAAACCCTTAGTGGGTGTTTCAACGTGGATTAGGGGGATCGTCAACTCCTCGATACCACGGGAAAAAATCCGGTTGCCTCGTGTCCTCGATCTTTACATTTCAACACTTCTTTTGAGCATTTATTTCCTGCAATTTACTTGTCTTTTTGCTCTTGATCAAGTTGTGCTTACTTTGCTCATATCTTGCCTAAGGAAATGATGATCATGTTAGTGTACTCTCCTTGCTAGGTTCTTTTGTTGCTAATGTGCTTAGCTTCTAGGCTTGAACCTTGTAGATTGGGCAACATTAGAAATCTAGGTTAAGGTTTGCTTTTTTTTCTAGAAATTTGAAAAAGTCCCAATTCATTCTCCTTCTTGGGCCACTGATGCTCATAGACTCTCCACCAGCTTTAGGCCCTATTTGTTCGAGCTTTCTGACAGCTTCTCAGCGTAAAAAGTCAGAAGCTCAAACAAACAACAAACTTCTCGTGTAGGTTCTGGAAAGTTACAAGCTCAGAAAAACTGAGTTTATATGAGAAGTTTTTTCTAAGTCTTTTTAACCTTTTGAATCCAGAAAGCTAAACACATCTTCTTAAAAAAGAGCCAACAACAGATTTTCAAAAAAAATTAAAAGCTGCAGCTCAAACGAACGAGGCTTAATTCGAAAGGTACGAGTCACTCTACAACTCCTGTAGCTATCCACATGTGTGCGTCTACGTACTGTGATCGAGACACTGCTTGCCATTGACGATGCTGCTAGTCCTTTTGTCTACGTCCTTGTATCCTCGCTAGCTGGTCCTTGGCTCCTTGCATTCTATGATTGGGAACGATCCATGTGGCAATAAACTTTCCTGGGACGATTAGGTCCTATTTTATCAAGTGGATGCTCTGAGAGCATCTGGCATGTCAATTTGTTTCCGCTCACGAGCTCGTTCAAGAAAGGAAGTCTCATGCGCACCATGCCTTTTTTTTTCCTTTTTTACTTTGAGTTCATCAGTCATGGAATAATTTTGCTGGTAATAGAAGAGACAGGAATAACGACGACCTGGAGAGGGGAGTATTAGGGCGTATAGAGGCCTGCATCATGTGTCCACAGATCTTAACGTGCGATTCATCGCGTATTCACCACATGGCCAATGAGGCCCGTCTTCAAGACCTTGCAAAAGATGTTTCAGATCAGAATGTTTACCGTCACCGGTCTTCCTCCGTCGGGCGCTCTTTCAAGAGACATTGACAACGGAAAGTAGCTTCGCAGCGACCTCATTCGGCCGCACGCGTTCGCCGCACCCGCAGACGACGACGACTCCTGGTTCTTGTACGCATCTCGATCTGTTGGGCAGTCAAGTGAAAGTAGCCTCTGGACTGGACCTGAGGTCTGAGCAGCCGAAACTATGGGTCTGTTTGGCTCCCGCATGCTAAACTTTAAGTACCCGTTACATCGAATGTTTGGATACTAATTAGGAGTATTAAGCATAGTTCAATTACAAAACTAATTACACAGATGGAGTCTAATTCGTAAGACGAATCTATTAAACCTAATTAGTCCATAATTTGACAATGTGGTGCTATAGTAACCATTTGCTAATGATGGATTAATTAATCTTAATAGATTCATCTCGCGAATTAGCCTAGGGGTTCTGCAATTAGTTTTATAATTAGTTTATGTTTAGTCCTCCTAATTAGTATCCGAACATCCGATGTGACACGTCTAAAGTTTAGCACCTGGTATCCAAACACCCCTGCAGCTCTGCGCCTCTCGTGACTCTGCAGTTGCTGGCGGCATACCAAACCATCAACATCAATGTTCAGCTTGGTGCACACAGTAGTATTTTACTACTCCCTCCATCCCACAAAGAATCTTTGCACAAACCAATAAATAGGTAAAATAACGCATATACCTCTACTCCAACGATATTTTAAATGAAAGATAGTCTCAAGCACCAACTCACTTCAAGAAGTTACTAGAAATTTCTATATGCACTTAGCTAGCACCAACTTACATGCACCTACACTACTACTACATGCTAGAGTTAAATTTTTTTTGACAACTCTTGAATCCTAAAATTGCGTTCTTTTGTGGACGTTGTGTCACCGCTTGGACGATTGGATCTGGAATTCCGGATCCTGAGGCGAGAAGAGACCAGGAGCGCGCGGACAAGTTGCCAACTAGGAGCGGCACTAGCTTCATCCCTTGTCCTTGTCAGTGATCTGCTCCTGTCCTTGCTGGACACTGGGACGATCGCTGCTTCGTCTCCCTCTAGCTGTGGCTGTATACCCTCTTCAGATCGGACATCCGAAACCTCTGGTGGCAGAGTCGAGCGACATGAAGCAACGGAGAAGTGAAAAGGGAAAGCAGAGCAGTCGCGGACACACACGGCCACACACGTTGGGGAGAGGAAGGAATCGAGGAGCGCCGAGGCTAGCCTGGCAAAAGGTGACATGCCGCCAGTGACATGCGTCTTGTTCCCCCACGTGAAATCCGCATCGGCTTTGCCGGTGGAGAGCGATCGATCGCCGGTCGGATCCTCCGCGCTGCCAACTCGGGTTATTGCGTCCTCGGGATAGGAGGACGGAACCCTTTCGACGGTCTGATACTGAATGGGAAAAACGCCGCAAACGTCTACACACCAGCTTGCGGTTCCATAGCCAAGTTAAAGAGGCTGATCTCTCTGTAGTCTGTACTACCATGCACACAGCTGTGGATGGCGTAGTCAACCGGAGCTTGACTTCTTAGTACTCTTATTAGGACCTTAAAACGCCATCAGTACACCGTACCACTGCGTCAGCAAGGAGCTCCTCCAGCTCATTTTCTAATAACTAAAGTTGTTGCCCATGCTGATCTCGCATAAATATTAATCGGATTTTCTCAAGTTGGGAGCGCCCCAACAAAACAAATCTCTGATCCTCTCAAACCAATTTCCTTTCAGTATTTGTGAACAGCTGAACATGAGTGTGAACAGCACACGGTTTGCTAGCCGGACAAGCCCCCGGATCCGGCCAATCACGCACCCCATTGGCCATTGTTCATTGGCTCATTGCCATCTCGGCTGGCCAGTCACCACATCTTCTTCCTCCACTCCCTTTACCTTTTCTACGCCAATGATAGGGGCACCACCAAGTGGCCCCAGAAAACCCCGGCAGTCACCACCCCATGTCATCAACCACTCCACTGATCCACTCCACTCCATTCACACTCCCCCTCTGCTTCACCTCACACACCCCACAGGTTGATGCCTCTCACCCCCTCTCATGGCCACGGCCCACGGCCATGGCCATGTCCGTGTAACTAACCACGCATGATTTACACTGACTCACCCAGCTCTCACCAACCACCAGGTCACCGGGATTAAACACGGCCATCTGTATGCAGCAAGATCCTGCTCCTGCCCATCTCCCGCAGAGGAATAAAAAAAAAACACAGCCAAGAACAGCATGTGCGCTCACGCGCAGCGCCAGAGCCGTATATGAGCATCGTCGTCGTCCTCGGCGTCCCCATCATGGCTGGGGGCGCCACCACCACCATTCCATATGCCCCCGTCCAAGCTATATAGCCCCGCGCCATCGTACGCTTCCTCCATCTTCTGCTAGGCGCTAGCTGGCCGGCCGGGGCTATCTATCTAGTGGAACCAGCGAGCAGCCCGCTAGCTCGCCTCGCCCGAGATCCGGCCCCGCGCGCGCGTCCGCCCAGGCAGGATCCATGGACGCCGGCGGTGGCCACGGCGGCGCCATCAGCATCGTCGCCGAGGAGGCGGCGCGGGTGTGGGCGGAGCTCCCCGTGCACGTGGACTGGGCGGCCGTGGCGTCGCAATGCGCGTGGGCGGCGTCGCGCGCGCGGGCGCTCCTCGTGGTCCCCGCGGTGCGGGCGCTGGTGTACCTGTCGCTGGGCATGACCGTGATGATCCTCGTCGAGAAGCTCTTCGTCTGCGCCGTGTGCCTCGTCGTGCGCGCGCTCCGGCTCAGCCCCGACCGCCGGTACCGCTGGGAACCCATCGCCGCCGGTAGGGGCGGCGACGAGGAGTCCGGCGACGCCGCCAAGTACCCCATGGTGCTGGTGCAGATCCCAATGTACAACGAGCGGGAGGTGAGTGGCCGATCGATCGGGCCGCAGGCCGGCATTGCTGCCGACCTGCTGCCGTAGTGGTCAGCTGTAGCAAGCAGGGTGGATTAATTTTCAGTCCATTTCTTTTGTCAGCATCAGAGCATGTTGCTTTGACCATGAAT
Source organism: Setaria italica (assembly GCF_000263155.2). Taxonomy (NCBI): domain Eukaryota; kingdom Viridiplantae; phylum Streptophyta; class Magnoliopsida; order Poales; family Poaceae; genus Setaria; species Setaria italica. Next base: position 28,197,365 of record NC_028455.1, on the reverse strand, counting down.
GTTGGTGGTAATTGTGGGATTAATTATGTTAATTCTCGTTGCATGTTGGCGTGGATTCGCAGGTGTACAAGCTGTCGATCGGGGCGGCATGCGCGCTGGAGTGGCCGGCGGGGCGGTTCGTCGTCCAGGTGCTGGACGACTCCACGGACCCCGTTGTAAAGGTACGCCGGCGACCTGGCCGACATCCTCGACCCTTTTTTTTTCCTCATGCATGCACGCACGCGCACACTGTTTTCTCCTCGCCGTGTGCCCAACTGGCCGTGCTGCGTCCCTGACTTCTTTTTGCGTCGTGTAACGACCAATCATGCGTATCCACGGGTGCCCAATCGGCCATGCACCGGTGGCCGATGCCAACAGAACGTGCACGAGAGCGTTACCACTGCAATCGTGTCCGTACCTTTCTCGCCATATGCGCGTCCTTTTGCGATTGGCATGTGACCACTAGCGGAGCGGCGCCGGTTGAGAGCTGGGACGGGGACGAGACGGTCAATTCGGTCGGGGAGGAAACTCCAAACTCCTACCACCGTCCGCACCGCAGGATGGCATGGCATTCAATACCCATCCCCGTCGCCGGCCGGCCGGCCGGCCGCCCGCCCGCCGTGTAATAAGGGGCCGGTTGTTTCTTTTAAGTCACTCCTAAAATTTATGTCACATTGATTATTTTAGATACAAATTATGAGTATTAAATATAGACTAATTACAAAACCAATTGCAGAAATTGAGACTAATTTGCGAGACGAATCAATTAAGCCTAATTAGTCCATGATTTGACAATATGATGCTACAGTAAACATGTGCTAATGATAGATTAATTAGGTTTAATAGATTCGTCTCGTGAATTAACCTTCATCTATGTAATTAGTTTTATAATTAGCTCATATTTAGTTCTCCTAATTAGCTTCCAAATATTCGATGTGATATGAATTTTAGTTCGAACTAGAGATACAAACACCCCTAAGACGAATATTTCTAGCCTCCGGAGGGAGGGAACCGAGAATTGCCGGGCCGTTATCCCTTGGTCTGGCACGCCTGGCGCCCTGGCTGCGCGCGTGTCCCCGCCTGCGGACACGTCGGCGTCGTCATTGCCATGTAGGCACGCGCACTCGGTCGCTCTGCTCTGCTCCCAAGCCACTAGCTAGCTTTAACAAACACGTGGGCCAACCGCACTCACGCGTGGAGCGGACACCATGAGGCGGCCGGCGGGGCCCGGGGCGACGGCGGAGGTCAGGGCAGCACGGCCCCAACCCCCAACGCGAGGCAAACCCCGGACCGGCCACCCGCGCGCGAGCCCCACCGGCAAGGCCAAGGCCACCGGGTACGGAGCGCGCACGGCACGGGCTCGGGTGGCATGGCAGCTAGCATGCTGCTGGCTCGCGCGCGATCGACAAATGCCTGCTCGGTGCGGTACGAATGCTCCAGTGGCCTCGTATGCTGGGCTGCACCGCGCCCCAGTGAGCGCTGGAGCGATGCCGATGCGAGATTGCGACTTGCGAGCGATGCATTCATGCATGCCATGCCACCGCCAATAATTCACTGGCGTCATGACTCGTGAGCAGTAGTGGCGTGTTCTGACTTTGGGGGCGCTCTCGTTGCTTGCATTTGCCGGCTCATGAACGCGCCGGAGGCCACAGAGCATGCCGGCTGACATGGAGGTGGAGCGCAGACCCGTCGCCGGGGTTCCGGGAGTAAAATAGCGCCCATCGAGCAGGCCGCGCCCGAGACGTGCGCGTTGTTTCCTACCAACAGCAACCTGCCGCTGGGCAAAGGTAATTAAGCGAGGAGTGGTGGAGCTAGTGGTGCCGGCGGGGAGTTGTACGCTACTTGCTGGCTGGTAGCCAGCACGCAGGACGCAGCCCCCTCTTTTGGGCGCCGCGGTGGAGGAACGCCGGCCGGCCAAGTTGTACAACTGGAGTGTTGCGTGCGAGGTAGAAACAGAAATATATAGAACACACGACCACGACAGCTAGCGTTGTACTATACCTGAACAGCTCGTGCGTGATCTACCGAACGGATCTGTGGCTGCCACTTGATCGATGGACCGACCCATCGATCTTTCCTCTCTCTGCGCCCACACGAACAAGTCTGCGCGCGCGGCAAGCCAGTGGTCCAGCTTTACCTAGCCATGCACCGGTCGCGATCGGTCCACGCCTCCACGGTACCTTGTTCCTATGTCCTATATATATTTGAGCTTTTTTTTTTTGCTATCGACAGTGATGGAATTAGAGCACAAAAGCACCTTTAGGCTTTAGCTAGAGGATAGCCAGCACGCTCGAGATTCCTAAAAAAGTTTCTTTTTTTTTTATAAGTGATTCCTAATGTTTTAGTTCCAATCATCGGTCATGCTTGCCCGCCAATGGCAATCGCCACGTTACCGGTCGTGACACACATGCGTGATGGCAAATGCTATATTATCGGATTTGCCAAATACTCTCCCACACTCTCCAAACTTGGAAAGCAAGTTTGGCTTACCAAATATGCATGGTCACGTGCATAAAATGAAGAGTACAAAATGGAGAATATGTTGTAGCGCGAAATGTAAATGCTTTTGGAGTGGATGGAGAATGTGGATTTTTAGAGACGAACCTAGCTATTGAGATTTGAAGAGTGCAAAATGGATAGTCTTTTGGAATAAGCAATTCAATATGGAGAGAAATATTTTTGACAACTCGACTAGAGAGTTAAATGGAAAGTTAAAAATGAATAGTTTCCCGAGGGTTTCTGTCGGGCGGAGGTCAGACGGAATGCGCCGCGCTCGCACGTTCCTCTTCCTCCTTGTGTTCCTGCGCTCCCGTGACCTTCATCGCCACCATTTTTTTTCCCCTTCTCGCAGCACAGGAAGACATAGGGCCCCTGCTAGCTCGTGACGACGAACGTCCCCTTCGGGTTCAAGGACGTACACGGTGTGCGTAGGTCCTCGCACCGGAGCCGTGCGTTTGCCGATGGCAAATTGGCAAGCACGGCCACATCCTTCCCTATCTATCGCCACTCGCCAGTTCGCCACACGGCCACCACACAGCTCGCATCAAGTGCCAGGCGGGACGGGACGGTCGATTCAGCCTCAGCACGTGCTTCCATCTCCATCTGTCGCTCGCATAGTCGCATCGCATGCCTCCAGGGCACCGGATTCAGAAATAAAAAATGGTGAACGAAAATGGAACAAATCCCGGAGAATTCAGGCCAGTTGTGCAGCACGGATGCTTTGTTCGCATCCTCTCTACTTAACTCGCACGCTCCAAAACCATCCTTCTCTCTTTCTCAAAAAAAAAAAAAAAAACCTTCTCGGGTGCAATGAGTGGGAAGCTATGGCCATCGCGTAGCTCCGCATGCGGCCAAGCTAGAGCAGGAAGCAGGCGGCGAACTGGATGCCGTGCCGTGGGGCGTTGCGATGCGTTAGATCCGATCCCGGCGATCCGATGGCTTCCCGCTCGCGCCTGCCGTGCGGCGGCACCTCGGCCGCCCCCGTCACACTCACACCGGCCGGGTTGGAATCTGAGCCGTGCGGTGCGAGCCTGCAGGGCAGGCAGGCATGGTCGTGGTCGTGGACTCTCGTTGTCTTGTGCCCCTGCCGATGCCACGCCCCACTGTGGCCACTAGCCACGATTCGCTGAGAGGCCTCACATGGTATCCAGGGAGGCTGCCTCCCCCGAGAAGTGTTCTTGTACTGGCGCTCCCCATTAAAATTGACCACTGTTCTTGGAGCTCATCTCTTGAATTTGGTCGTTCGGAAAAAAGCAGTTGGAGCCAACAAGATCGCCGCTAGGGGTAAACGAAACGCGCTCGATGAACCGTTCCAGTCGCACGCACTGTCGTGATGCATCTCGATCGAGAACGGCATCCCGTTGGGATTTAGGGGATCAAAGGCGGCCTAGGCTTCCCTCGAATAATTCCTGCCAGAATTCTTACGGAGCTCAAGCTCATTTCAATTTTCATCTTTTTAGGAGAATTTGAATGTACATGTACATTTAGAGTAGTACTAGTATAGAAAGTCGTCGACAGGACCATCTTGCCAAGAATTTTCACACTGGTTCCAAAAAGAAAAAAAAAAAGAATCTTCGTAATGGGCTGCAAGTTGTTCCTTGCTGCTTGCTGAGTAGATACGGGCTTTCCATCTAGCGAGCGTGTAGGTAGGCCCATGTGGGTGGGCTGGACTGCAACATCATGGGCTTACTGCGAAAGGGTTGGTCGCCCCTAGACGGAACTCCGGCGAGTCCTCGCCGCCTACGCCGGACGTGACGGCGCGCGGACGCGCGGCGTGCGCCGGGGGCCTGGGACTGCATCAGCGAGCGGCGTGCGCGGGAGGTGATGTCGAGGGGTGGTACAGGGAGGCGTCGGAGTAGGATATCTGATGTGTCATCAGGGCGTCTCGTGCCTCGCCGTCAGAGGTATGACGCATTTGGATTGGGTTCAAGGGATTGGTAGCTACCTTGTCTTTCCATAGAATGTGGATTGCATCCCGGTAACTTCTGTTCGCTCGTAGCATTGTAGGTTCGAATGTCATATCCTTTGTTCTGCACGCTATGCGTCGTTTTTGATTTTGAGTTATTCTGAATTTCTGATGCCATTGGACACTGACCAGCATCGCGAGCACAATACCAATAATTCACTCTTTGGACTCTAATTTCATCAAGTATTAGTGATATTACCACTACCAGCGGTAAACATATTAACTCTTTTGTTTCCATTTTCAGGATTTGGTGGAGATGGAGTGCCACAGATGGATGAGCAAAGGCGTGAACATAAAGTACGAGGTCAGGGGGAACCGGAAGGGGTACAAGGCTGGCGCGCTCAAGGAAGGATTGAAGCATGACTACGTCAAAGACTGCCAGTACATTGCCATGTTTGATGCCGACTTCCAGCCTGAGTCCGATTTTCTCCTCAGGACTATTCCGTTCCTCGTGCACAATCCGGAGATTGCCCTCGTCCAGACTCGCTGGAAATTTGGTTAGTACAGATGCGATCTCTTATGCAAAATGTTAGTTTGACAGCTGACAGAAATGATATATTGCGATAAACTTTACTTGTTCTAAGCGTCGGTGAACCATATGTGCAGTCAATTCTGATGAATGTCTGCTGACAAGATTCCAAGAAATGTCTTTGGACTACCATTTTAAGTATGAGCAAGAGGCAGGATCGTCGGTGTACTCATTCTTCGGCTTCAATGGTACATCATGTGCCCCATATACATAATTCTACTATCAAACTCAGAAAATTAAACGATCTGCTGTTCGTAAGCCTTACAAGAGCAATGTTCATCTTTCAGGGACAGCTGGTGTCTGGAGGATTTCAGCGATTGATGATGCTGGGGGCTGGAAGGACCGGACAACAGTGGAGGATATGGATCTGGCTGTCCGCGCGATGCTGCGGGGATGGAAATTCGTTTACATCGGTGACATAAAAGTATGCTGGTTCTCCTTTGCTTGCTTGTAGGAAATTTCAGAACATAATGAGAAACGAACCTAACAGTCCACAGAATACTGCATATGTCCGTGCTTAGGTCAAGAGTGAGCTACCTAGCACATTCAAGGCATACAGGTTTCAGCAGCACAGGTGGTCATGTGGACCGGCAAACCTGTTCAAGAAAATGATGGTAGAGATTTTAGAAAGCAAGGTTTGTGTTTTCTTCAGGCTGCCTCTACAAGCGCAGCGTATAACAACATTGGCTGACAGGTATAGCTTTTTTTTCTTGTGTAGAAAGTGTCATTGTGGAGCAAAATCCACCTATGCTACGATTTCTTCTTCGTCGGGAAGGTTGCTGCTCATACAGTGACATTCATCTACTACTGCTTTGCAATCCCTGTGTCAGTTTTGCTCCCTGAGATTCAAATCCCGCTCTGGGGGGTTGTCTATGTCCCAACAGTTATCACCCTCTTGAAGGCTCTTGGCACCCCAAGGTAACAAGCATGGCAAGATTCAAGTTTTCGAATGAAATTGCAGTTGTCACATTCATATAGCACCTGATACCTGAAAGCTCCTCGCTGTTACAGTTCATTTCACCTGGTGATCCTCTGGGTCCTGTTTGAGAATGTCATGTCATTGCACCGGATTAAAGCTGCAGTAAGTGGTCTTCTGGATGCTGGAGGACGAGTCAATGAGTGGGTTGTCACCGAGAAGTTGGGCGACGCCAACAAGACAAAGCCTAACATCAATGGATCTGATTCTATAAAGGTGATTGATGTGAAGCTAACAGAGCCCGACGTGAAGCTAACAGAGCCCCTTGTACCAAAGCTCGTGAAGAAGCGGACAAGATTTTGGGAGAGGTAAGTTTATTTATTATCATTGAGATTTTCTTGAAGCTAACATGTTACCCTCCATTCAAAATGTAAGGTTTTATTTTTTTCCTAAGTTAAACTTCTTTTAACTTCGACCAAGTTTATAGGAAAATGCACCAACGTACAACGTGAAATTAGTTTAATTAAATCCACCATCAAATGTCTTGATACCTCATTTATTGGGTATTGTAGATGTTAATATATTTTTCTATAAACTTAGTCAAAGTAATCCGAGTTTTTCTTAGAACGGAACTAAAACCTCTTATGTTTTGGAGCGGTGGGAGTAGGTACTTTCAAAACACTAATATAGATTCTTACATTCTTATATGAATGAGGATAGTGTTAATGGCATACTTTCCAGTGTTTTCAAATGCTTACAAACAATCTCTATATCAGGTACCACTGCTCAGAACTTTTCGTTGGAACCTGCATAATTCTGTGTGGTTGCTATGACGTGTTTTACGCTAAGAAGGGATACTACATATTCCTCTTCCTTCAAGGCATAGCTTTCCTTGTTGCTGGCTTTGGGTATGTGGGTACACTACCTCCTTCCACTCCATAATCTGTCTTCGATGAAACGGACATAACTGCTTACGAGAATTGAGTGCAAGCAAAGCCCCTCTCCCCTGCACATAATGACTTCAGAATACAATGGTAATTAAGCATTCTTCCCATCAGTCTTGGCCAGATATGATCCAACCATTCTTTTACTGTCAAGGTCATAGATAGCACTGGCATTCTTCCCATCAGTCTTGGTCAGATTTTATCCAACCATTCTTTACTGCCAAGAAGACCATTCAGATAGATTGTCATCCTTCAATTCCCTTCGGACTCCGGTCTTGTTCAGATTTGATTCAACCATTCTTTACTGCCAAGAAGGCCATTCAGATAGTGTCATCATTCTAAATTTATAATAACAGTGCTTACTGAAGCACCATGACAAAATAAAAATGATTGGTGCAGCAGCATTTTTGTTCAGATCCTGTAGAGATGCATTTCACAGTTGGAAGAATTGCAGCAGTTGTAAATGTAATAGCACCAGCTACCAATTTCTCTAGATCTTCGAAGTTGTAGCTTTTTTTTTTGGCAATTTAGTGATATCGCTTTGTCAGAGTTCAGATTCATAAGGGAAGATTGTTAGCTTCCTCAGTTTATAACCCGCTCAGTTTATAACCCGTGTAGGCTTAAAACTTGTAAATGTACACCACTTCTTAACGCTCATAATTCTGTCCAATTCTGGCAGAGCTTGAAATGCATTATAAGTGTAGCATGTAAATTTTGTTCTGTAAGAAGCCAAATACGCCTTCTGAGTAACATGTGTGACCAGACATTTTACTTGATGTGGCACATGGACTAGTGGATCTATTTTACTATCGAGCAGCAGCCATTTGGTCAGACTGACCACCCATGCAAATTGTGCTATTTCTGTATTTTTTTCCTGTTCTCGTGTAACAAGTGTAGACAAGTTTGAATTCAACAAGGTTGAGGTGCAATTGCCAACCTGTCAACCTTCATGGCATTGGTACGGTGTGATAAACTGGGAGAATCTGTTTGCGTTCATGTGGTATGGGCAGAACTTTTGAGCGTATTCACAGTTCAGGCCCGTGTTGATAACCAGAATCAATAAGAATTTATTGAGAATCTAGTCCGTCTGAATTTGCTCAAATTTTCGTTAACCTTCGGGTACACATGAAATGATGAATGCGTGTATCTCAATTTTTTTAAAAAAAATGCTAGATCATCACATAATTCAACAATATTTCAAATACATAATTTTCAATTTCAGATGTGTCCAAATATAACATAATTTATCTAGTACCAAAACATTCATCCAAACGTATATCAAACATAGAGTCATAGACCATCACACAACCCCACTCCCACTTCCTCCAAAGTCCTCATTGCCTTCTAATTGATCATCGATGCTAAGACACATTGCATCAACATATGATTTCTGTTTGTCATCAAGGCCAGACATGTCCATGAACATGATATTGTTGTCGCTTCTCCCTTGGGAAAGGACCTCCTCGGCCGAGATTCTCAACCTCTAGTCTCCTCCTCGATGGCCACATTGCACTCATCGTTGGACTCCTCTTGTTCCTCTCAGACTCCATTTCCTTCTCTCGTTTCTTCTCAGACTCCACTTCCTTCTTTGTTTGGATCATCTCTTGGATTGCTGTGGTGCACATAGGGAGATTCCTCATGGCCGCATGCTAAAGGGCCTACAGCAGCTGCAAATACCAGAGGTTGTTACTGACCAAGCAAAAGGTGCCGCGGACGCAAAGGAGGCAATGCTCTCGCTAGGGGAGCGACGCGAGGCAGGCGAGAGAAGAATCTCTCTCGCCTGCCCAGGGACGTAGCTAGAAATTCGTTTTTTTTTCATTGTTAGGGGGAGCAACAATGCTAATTTATCTAAAAATTTGATTGAATTTAAAATTTTCAATGGAAAATTACAAACCATTGGGGGGCCTGGCCCTCGCCACACCCCCTCCCTCCGCCATGAGCCTGCCTGAACGGTATTTGAGTGAAGTTCAGCGATATTTGCGAGGTGACATGAAACACAAAAATTCAGTAAGAAAACACCAATTTTTTCTTGAACACGCAGAAAAAACTACGTATCAAAAAGTAAAAGAGTTATACATGGACTCACACAAACACCCACAGACACACCAGACACCACCACACCCACACACACCTACACTCTCACGGACAAAAAAAACCTGGTTGCCTGAAAGGGCAAAGGAAGAGAAAACACCAATTGCGAACCACGATACGAAGGATCAACAAATAGAAATTCTGAATCCAAAAGTGATACTTACTCCCCGTGGCCCCGTCCTGTCTCTTCTCTTGTGCCTCGGCTGCAGGTTCATCTGTGCCTCGGGCGCAGATCGCAGGAAATCATATCCATCTTCCAAAAGATAAATAACTAAACATTTATAATTCAACAATAGCCCAATAATTGGTCCACAATAGCCCACCAAGCCATCTCAACATTTTAAATAAACTATCTCAACAATTTTTACGTAAAAAACTTGGTGAATGTAAAAAAATATTGAGAAAAAGATATTGGCAAGTGAAAAAAAAGTTGGTGCACGTAAAAAATTGTTGAGCGATAATGTTGGTGAATGTAAAAATATTAAAGAAAAATGTTGGTATATATAAAAAAAATATTGTTCAATGTCAAGAAATGTTGGCAACAATTAAGTCACACTTTTTTTAAAAAATATATTGATAAATGTTAAAAAAAATATTGTAATGAGCTTAATAGGCTTTAAAGAGTTAGTTACCTACCTTCCGAAAGACACGAAGAACGGCCAGATTGCACCTAGAGTTTTGCAGCAACAGGCCTTTCCTCTAGGCCTGATTGTATTCGGGCTTTCAGCCCGTATAGGTGCTCGAAGCCCAGACAGAAGAAGTCGTCCCAGCCTAAACGTCTTCACAATTACTACACAACATCTGGCTGGCCCATTTATACTTGGGCCCAAGACCCGCTGCCGTCGCCCGCTCCGCCTTCTGCACTAGCAGAGCGGGCGGGAGCGCGGGGACGCCGGCGGCGCGTGGAGCACCCACCCGCGGGGGCTGCAACCGGGCCGGCGCCGGTGAGTACATCGCGGTGAACTCGACGTAGAATCGCTGACTCCCACTCCGACGCGGGCACCGCGTTCCCTTTCCTCGCGATACGGTCGCAACTCCGATGGTCAGGAACTCGACATCATTCCCACCTACTCCTACTATGGAGTATTTTTCTTTTCCCTTTTTATTTTTGTGATGAAGGAACATATGGGATTTGATACCGTGCGGCTTCTTTGTTTATCTGATCCATGGCATTACACTATTGTTTTCAGACATTGGGCCACCATATTAGATGTTTGTTCAGTGGGTTTTCCTTTGTGGCACGGCATATCGCGCGATTTCATCTGACATATCGAAAGAACTCTGAATATTGTTGCGCATTGTCCACCTTGTAGGTCCTTCCATTTGATTATCTGAAGGTTGTTAGCCGGCAATGGCATGCCCCTGCGCATTTCTGAACCTGTCCGCATTATATTGGTCTCTTCGAATCAGGAAGGGTCAACGACTGCAGAAACTAAGAAAAAGTTCTAATTCAGAGCTTGGAAGAGGTACGGTAATCCTGCGTATACAATCAGGCTACCCTCTAAAACTCTACTACTTTGGTGGATATATTCTGGTGAAATGAAGCCCATTACAGAGGACATCATCAGATCATTAGTGCGTGTCTGACAGAGCATCAAGAGGATGGGAATCAGCTTACCAGCAGCATAGATCTGAAACATATGACAAGCAATTAACCAACAAAAGGTTCTTGTCACCGAACGACCACCCGTTAATGGAGTAGGACACTGATCGGGTGGGTCACGGTCATCTGAAAACACTACCTGAAAGCAAAAGCCTGAAAATGCTACCTGACGGCTGTCTAGATTTTCTGAGGCAGCGACAGAATCACAGGGTTGCTGATAGGCGTCTCTCTCTTTCTTTCATGAAATCATCAGGACTGGCCACCGAATTTTCATCGGTGCTTGAGGATTTGCCATATGCTTGTACACTGACGGACTGACCTGTGGATACTAGCACATGACGTTGAGATATGGGTCGCGGCAAATCCTGAAATGGCAGTATGGCACCAAGGGATCGAGTAGAAGATCATCAGGTATCTCCTTTCCGGCCATTAGTCAGGTTCAAAACCTTGGGAATTGCCGTTGTGCTGTAGTTGCTTATAGGCGTTGTGCTATGAGTATGCGCGCAGAAAGATTGCTATTTTCATTTGTTTCTTCCCTTAGTCTATTGCGTTGTTGGTCCTGAGCTTTGGTCACTTAAGATAGGAACAACCATTTGTAGCAACTAGCCAGGGAATCCAAGCCTAGGCCGGCTCTTATGTCGCTATATGATCCGTTCATATTCTTTGATTCCTTTTTCCATCAGGGGGCACGCAAATATGAACAATGTGCATTGAATAAAAAGTCGCTGGAATCAAGTGTCCAAGCTTGTAGGATTAGTGAACTGGAAGAATATTTCAGAAGTGGGGTTACTGGACCGATCTGAGCCACTTGGCTCTAAGTTGGAGTGGACTTTAGGTCCCAAGTGAAGGAGTCGCGGCAGGTGAACTGGTGACTAGGCCAGAACAGAAATATTCTTCAAAACTTTAGGTTTGTGCAGCATGGCTTTGGGTTCAGCCATTTCTCATGCTAACTGTGTAAGATTCCTTGGTTTGTCCGTTCTTTCTTAGGATTAGGTGTAGTTGGGTAGAGGAAATATCATTAAATCTCTCAAATGCAGTTTTCACATAAATATTCCTTGCGTAGCATTTTAGAGTTTCAATCTTCGTTGCGTATGCAAATCCTTGATAATTTGGAAAACTGCACTGTCTGATTTTTTTTTTTGCTGCCTCATCATTTTTTATCTATGTGAGAGCTTAACTTATCCTCTAACTGCTGTAACTGAACTTCTTGTTGTGCACTAAACCCAAGTTTGAAAGTTTAATCTTAAGTTGCATTCCAAACTTCATCCCATTGCCCCATTAAGGCATCAATCTCACTGATGGCATATAATGACACTAGCTACGACAGTTCACAGTTCTATAACTATACATACATCCTTTGCATTGCAGCTCAAGCATACTGCATGTGCCTCATCTGCAGCTGGGCCTTCCTCTAGTTCCAGTTACAAATTCTTTTTTTTTCTTTTTACAGAGGTAGATGAAACACAAGAACCATATGCATAAATGAAAATATAGATGTATCATATTATGGAATGAAGAGCAGTGTATAGTAGCACCAGCTATTGCAGCATCAGACATTGCTGAAAAAGCCTGGTCCCAACCTTGGAGGCCACACCGCCAATCATCCCCTGTTCCCGATGCTCGGCACATGCAGCAGAAGATGCTTCTGATCGCGATCGTCTCCTTCCCCCTACCTGTTGAGATCGATCTCTGATGAGCTGCCGTCCTCTGCTTCAGCGTCCGCGTCAGCTTCCTCTGCCCCGTGGTCGTGGCTCTGCTGCAGGAAGGTCCTCTTACCCTGCGCCGGCTGCTCGACAGCGCACGTGCACGGCCGCTTGGACCCTGCGGCAGCGTGGCTCTCGGCCTCCCAGGAGGAGGAGGACGTGACGCAGCTGCCGGCGGCGCGGCGGCGCGGCGGGGACGGCGAGAGGGAGGAGGAGGAGGACAGGCACCCGGACTCCACCGCGGAGGCCAGCTCCGAGAGCTCCGTGGCCGCCGGCGATCCGAGGTTGTGGTCGTCAGAGAGGACCTCGTACGCTCGGTGCAGCACGGACTGCAGGTACCTCCCCTGCGCCTCGATCCTCAGCTGCAGGTGCCTCTGGACCTGCCGAGAACGAGCATGGAACCAATAAGCTTAAGCTCTGCTTGATCGGCATCCGTGAACTAGCAGTCTGAATCTGTCAGAATAAATTCGGAATGGTGACTGATCGATCGTTTACCTCGATCTGCTCCTGCAGCTTCCTCTGCACCTCCCTGTGCATCCGTGCCATGCTCCTGGAAGAATCGCAGAGACCTTCTTTAGCACCGGCTCCATCGTCGGCGGTGAATGCACCATGCAACTCGGCGACGGCGTCCTCGTCGTACTCGTTCTCCGAGGAGGATGAGCGGTCGTTGGCGCCCTCTCCGTTGTCGCCGGGTGAGGTGGTGATGAGGCCTCGGCTCACCGCCAGCCGGTACTTCTGCAGCAGCAGCAGTAGCCAGAATTCAGCTCGAGCAGAGCTCGCGATTAAGAGAATAAAAATTTTCCGGCGATCGGCGGCGCGGTGGGGGCACCTGGAGGTGGCTCTTGAGGTGGTAGAGCGTGAGCTCCGGCACGGCCATCGCCCTCAGGACCGACTTGGGCGTCGCCTCTGCAATGCCAGAGAAAAGTGCGTGATCAGATATCAAGGCAAGCTGAAGGGCCAGCAACGAATGAGCGAGCAGCGACGACGGCTTACTGTCTGCGCCGCCGAGCTGGGCCACGGCGAGCTCGAAGCGGCCGTGCAGCTGGCTCGTCCACCTGAGCCTCGGCCTGCCCTCGCCTTGCTGCTGCTGGCCACCGCCCGACGATGACATTTCCAGCGTGCCCCCCACCGGTGTCGCAGCAGCAGCAGCAGCGTCGGCGGCGTGGCCAGCATGAGAAGCCGCAGCGGCCGAAGTTGCAGACGACGACAACAGCAAGGACCTCAACCAACGACAGCAAGTGATCGATTCTGCTGCGAGGTGCGGGCGGGCTGGTTCTTATAGGCAGCCGGCTGGGTGTTGGTTCCTTTCCTTGGACTCCACCGGTGGGAGATATTCCGGCTCCGTCTCCGCCTCCGGCGGTATATGTATGGATACGCCCGGGGCGCGAATCGGCAAGGGAATATGGCGCGTGAGGCAGCTGGGGGCCATGCCGTGGCATGGCAGCATCTTCTTTTGCATCCTCCATGTCACCACCTCAATTGTTTTGCTGCTTTTGCTTTCACTTCTTTGACCTGAAAGAGGGAGAATCTTTCAGCAGTAGGCGGGGCAAAAGCGAAACAGTTCAACTACACACCCCCTCTCAAAAGGATAGAATTGAGAGAGAGCTAGGAAAGAAAAAAAAAAGGAAAACGAAAATTTTATCAAAAAAAAAGTTGGAAAAAGGAGCAAGGGAAAAAAAGATGAGAGAGAAGCAAAGGGCCATTCGTCATCGATTCCTCTCTGGTGCATGCATTGCTGTTGTTCTCTTGCTGTTTCCTCACACCTCTCGCCTGCTTGTTCCTAGGCCTGGATTCTCTCAGCCCCACCACCACCACCACCGGCACCACCGTCTCCTCGCCCCAGCAACGCCTTCCTCCTTCCCTCTCTGCAGTGCCAACGCTTTCCCGGCACACGAAAATTTGCTTTGAAGTGAAGACACGAAGCATATGCATCGCAGATGGGCAATCTGTCTAACCTTGCTTTGATCTCACTGCCTGCCTGCCCGCTGTAAAATCCGGTGCCAAAAGGACCCAGGGCGCGCGCGTGCGCAATCCGTCAGCAAAAGGCGAGACGAAATCGTGCATCGACTGGACAGGTAAATGTCAGGGAGGCCGGCAAAGATTGGGAATAACATTTCCTCACCTCACCTAAAAAGTCCCAAGAGAAGAGAATATTACCTGATGACGAGCTGTGCGTTTTGTTTCAGGTTTCTTTTCTTCTTCAGAGAGGCGGCAAAGCAGCCGTGTCCATGTCGAGCTCCCGGATGCAATTGGCAAACAGCCCTTGGCTTTTGGCGGTGACAGGGGAATCAAGGAATCTAATCCAGATCTCGGCGCACGCAAGCAAGCGAGGGGGGCGTAGCTATCGGCATGGATCAAAAAGGAAGCTTCTGTCGAAAGCCGGCGCGCATTGTGCTGTGGACGACGCCCCCCGGTGGTGGCTGATGGTGTGGCCATGGTGGACTGGTAGTGCTGGCCGAGACCGGTCACCGGTGCAGTGACATGGCCATATTCTCGCTGGCAATTGACGTTTCCATCCCGTTTCTTGCACGGAATAATGTGACATGTTTCAACGGAATGTGCCATGTTTTGACGGAAATATGGCAAGTTCTAGAGGTTTGTTATTGTTACAGTCTCAGCTGGTCTCTTTCTGCAGTGAACCACAGAACGGCCAATGATAAGCAGAGGGTCCAGTGAAAAGACTTATCGACTTTTTTACAGTTTGAGTATTTACAGGAGCAGCTTTGCCTAAACAATTCTGAAAGGTCGAGAAATCTGCAGGGGCCAGGCATCAAAATCAGGGAAAATTTCGGAGGAATATGTCTGCCTGAAGGAACAGGTCAGAGTAGCAGCCCGGGCATATTCACGCTGTACTTGTGCGTTGGTGGCAATCTCTAGGCTCCGGTTCCAACCCCTTTGCTGCGCCTGAAAACAATGGCCTTTCAGACAACACAGGGGCTGACGCCGTTCCCATGCATATTCCGTTGCTGCTCCCATTGCGAGTGGTGGGTCACTGACAAATATCTGGCTGCCCATGCTTGCTGTCTGCAGGTGAGGAAAATACAGGAAACTGAATGCAAATGCACATGAAGCATAGGAAGAGCAGCGTTATCTTGCCTTCAGTAACATTCTGTTTAATTGTTATATATTGTCCCATAACCAGCTTCATCTTGTGCTAATTCAATCAGCCGTCTGACCGAGAACATGTCGGTCATGACAGCGCCTTTTAATTATCTCTGTTTCAGTTTCAGGATACAATTGAAGGGTACGAGCAGAGGTTACAAGATGCCAAGTGGGTGAGGAGCGGTCGTTTTCATGGTTCCACTCTCGGAGCCCCCCGCTCTTGCTGGGCTCGCAAGATGCTGTCAGCGGCTCGTCTCGGCTTCTAGACAGGATCCGTCCGTCCACTTATGCTGCTCGCAACCGCGAAGCCCTCCCTCTTCAGGCATCTCATGATTGCGCATTTGCACAAGCAGTGACTTGCATGGGACGGCTAGCTGGGGTAATGTTCATACCGTCATTTCAGCATCTTATTCTCTTCCTATGCTGCTCCCCTTGTGCTTGTCTGAATTTCCAGACGAATATCCACGCTGAGGGCTAAAGCGCGAACCGGAGGATCGAAGGCGATATACGCCGGAATTTTTCCACCGGCCTGGACTTTGTGCAATGTTCGAGCTGCCTCCAATTCAGCATGAAAGGAAGGGCCCTGCCTAAAGCTCGAGCAACATTCTGGGAAGGAATCAAGAAAGGTTAGCTTTGCTTTAATCAATCTGATCCGATGATGCGCTAGCGTAAAACCGGCCTCTTTTTCGCGTGTTTTCGTGCTCGCCTTTAACATATTCCTGGCCGGGAAAAAGCAGATTCCTGAATGATGCCCGGCGAGGAGGGCAAGAACTGAGGCACCAGCACTCACTCACCGGCTGGCTGCCACAACAAGTCACAGGCCATTTGGCAAAGGTGGCCGCATCAATAATTCCTTTCCAAAGAGCTCATCAAAGTCTATCACCAGATTGTTTAAAGGCATCAGGGAGGGAAAGGGGGTTTGAGAGAGAGTGTGCTGTGGGACCGAGGGAATCGAAAAAGCCGTCCGGCAAGATGCC
This sequence comes from Setaria italica, assembly GCF_000263155.2. NCBI lineage: Eukaryota > Viridiplantae > Streptophyta > Magnoliopsida > Poales > Poaceae > Setaria > Setaria italica. The sequence goes on along the minus strand of NC_028455.1, from coordinate 28,181,056 downwards.
AAGGGTAACCCACATGAGGAAGAGGAATTCCTATTCGTCTGTCAGTGAAGTAACATGATTGCTCCCCCCAGGGTAAGCAAGCACATAATTGCTGCATAATTACCTGATTATATGGTATGGGGGCTGGTTTACTGCTTTTTGTTCTTGCTGAATGTTGTTTTATCGATAGACGATATCATGTTCATTCTCATGCACCGGTAATCTTTGGATTGAGAGGTTGTACTTCAGAGGAGTCATTTCTGACGGTAAAAAAACACAGCAAATGATTGGCAAGGGAGCTCTGTGTTCCTGCACTGCAACTGTTATTCCCTGATGGATGGTCTCTTTGAGTTCTGATGGTTTCACCATGAGCTGTCCTTGGCCACCTATGGGAATCTTGCTTTATGGACTTTTTTGGAGAGAAAGTTTGTGATAGCCTTCTTCGAATTTACTGGTGGGTAATCAATCTTAGCAGAATAAAATGGACAAATCTTCACTTTGAAGAAAAGGCTAGGAGATTGTAGAGGATTTTTTCGACGACTAAATGTCCGAATAATGGAATTTTCTTTTCTATCCTAAGAATAATTGAATCAGCATCGTCCGGTTGCAACGGCAAGCAGGTCTCACACAACTTGCAAACGAAGCTAAGCCATCGGGTAGGTTCTGAATATACTGAAAAAACTTTGCTTTAGCACATATGTCTTGCCACCTCTTGATGGATAAGGTAGGCAGGATTCCAGTGATCCACTAAGGAAAGGCATTAACCGAATATAATCGGAAAGAAATGCGAAACCACAGGATCAAAAGAGGATCAGTGAGAAAAGAAGGCGGTCGAGAGGATTTGGGTGCCGCGCATTAGCTAAAGATAACTTATCTGGACCAAAATCCACTGAAGTTTTTACCAGGTGTTGGGTAATCCCAGATTCCCCGGATGAATTGCAGGAATGGTTCATTGATTAGCCGATCGCCATTTTGTCGGTGCACCATCTATCTGCTTCTTTTCCTGCATATCTGACACGCAGCACCCAAAAGTTGCAATATGCAGAGAACAAGTGACCGGCATATCAACATGCATTGCTGTGCATAATTCATCTCATAGGATGCTTTTGTTCCCTGTAATGGCTGTTTCACTCGTGCATCTGGGGCCTGGAGAGTCCTCATGATCTTCGATCATTGGAACAGGAACCAGCTACCTTTCAGACACAAATTCAAACCCAAGACAGTTTATGCACTGTTTGCTGGCCACTGCCCAATTCCTGGCCCAGTATTCAGCTCTACCAACTGCGTCTTCCGGTTCAGAATATGTGCTGCTGGTGGATTGATACGGAACTAATTGTATTTAATTCCTGGATCTTGTTTGACTTGCTCACCCAACTGAGACAATTCATATGGGAACTGACCAACTATTCCACTTTCAGAACTGGAAATCTGTAGGCTGTAGCTAAACAGATAGCCATGTAGGGCTACCAAATTTGCATTTTTCAGAGGAGGATTCAGTGTCCGAACAAACTTCCCTCAGTTACATAGCCAATGAGTGCTTCAACAAAGTGTATATGAATCACTGAGAATTATCGTTACAAGAAAATCACTGATAATACTCAGCTCAAAACTGTGGATGCAGATGTGCATTCAGCAAGGGTCATCAAAGTGAAACAAAGATGAGCAATGTCATCCACACAGCTTCCTTTCTTTTCAGACATCCCATACGGCTAGACTGAACACAACAAGCACGCGCTAAGTCACCGAAAACCGATGAACCGAATCATTCAAGAGGACATGTAGCACACACAATCTTTGCTCCAATGCTTTTACCCATGAGCTTTGCTTCAATGCTAAGGCTACGTGGACGGCTTTTAGTTCGGATCGAAACCGCCTTTACCTGCCGATGACATAAGAGCTCTTAGGCTCTTGCGAACGAAAGCAGCCTTTGCACTCCCAATCCTAATAACTCCATCGTGCTGCCATGCGTACCGATAGATGGCCAAGCGATAACTCCGAACAAAGCAAGGCCAAGAACAAAAGACCCAAAGCAACGCGCTTTGCAAGAGATCTACCGATGTGAAGCTTGCGAGCACAAGTGGACGAGCCAATCACTTGGAGATAGAAACGCCAAAGGAGGTGATCGATAAGCAGCCACATGAGTGGTGCCACCTGCATGCACTCGCTGAGTAATACTCCCTTCGTCCCAAATTGCACTTACAGTTATTTTAATTTTTTAATATGCACTTAGATGTAATATATAGCTAGATGTATAATAATATTTATGAACATAAAGAGCTAAAACAACCTACGATTTAAAACAGAGGGAGTAAGATTTTTTTCGAAACATGCTACATGCGTAAACGCTCCCGTAAATGCAAAATAATACTAATATGATCGGATTTTTTTACGTATATGTAGTGTTGCCTTCTCTTGTTTTGTTGGAATGAAATTCCACGCAGTGCAAAGTGCAAACCATTTGAAGGATGGGAAATCGTTGTTGGTGCATCGTCACCGTCACATGATTTTACTTTTTTTGGGGTGGAGAGGTGACGGGTACGAGAAGAGCACACTGGTCCTTCAAAATGCAAACAATTTGAAGGATGGGAACTAATGGCTTCAGTGGCGCCAGCAATACAGCGATTGCATTGTCATCGTCGCCGCCGCCGTCGAGATGAAAGGAAGACCAAACTTTGGGCGAACTCGGATTTCCGACAAGATATGGCCTTTTCTTACGGAGATATGGCTCATCCACAAAGGAACGGAAGATGGAGGAGGGAGGCAATGCATGAGCCAACAGCCGACCCTAGTGGCGGCTCGAGAAAGGAGGATTAGTAGTGCACGGAGAAAGGTGTGCATAGTGCGCGTCTGGAATGCCGAAATCGAAAGAAGAAATAAACAAATAATGGCGAGGTCTTCGAGCTGCGTGGTCCGGTTAGCTGTAGTCCGGCCGGCCGAGGATTGATTTGGGTCGCCGCGTCGGCGTGAGAGGCAAGACGCCCGTCGATGAGCGGCCGGGGCCTGCGGGATCCGCGTCGTTTTGAGCCGGCCGCACGCGTCGTTCGCCGCGGGGCTCACACCCCCACCCACCCGGTCGGTGGACGAGGGCGTCGGCGGCGGGCGGTTCGGCCCCGCCGGCCGCCGCGGACTCGTGCGGCGCACGGACAACGGAGCTACCGCGAGCCGTCACGCGCTCCCTCTGTCCCGCTGCCCCCCCGTGTCCGAAACTACTCTGCGTCTCCGCCGCCCGCACTACTGATACTGTGATATCGCGCAGTGGCATCGAGCGAGGCCGTTTCCCTCGCGTCGAGCCCACGCAATCGGCCCATGGGCCAGACCGGGGGAGGTAAAAAAGGCTGGCTGGTAGCGTTCACAAACTTTGGGCCCAAACCTTTTCTTTCACACCTTAAATTTCAAGGTCACTAAAATTATCCTGCCACGCTCCCTCTATATCGTCGTGCTTCCGGGCTTGCGCGCCGAACATTCTTAACAAGGAGTCAAGGAAGCTAAGGAAACCATCTAAAAGAAGCCCATCAAACCAAATATTTAAGATATAATATATTTCCTCTGTTCCAAATTACTATTTATTTTAACTTTTTTAATATATAACTTTGCTATGTATATAGATATAATAGGGGTGTTTGGATCCCCGGGCTAAACTTTAGCCCCTGTCACATCGAATATTTAGATACTAATTAGGAGTATTAAACATAGACTATTTACAAAACCCATTGTATAGATGGAGGCTAAACGGCGAGATGAATCTATTAAGCCTAATTAATTCATGATTTGACAATGTGCTGCTACAGTGACCATATGCTAATGATGGATTAATTAGGCTTAATAGATTCGTCTTGTCGTTTAGCCTCCATCTATGTAATTAGCCTAATTAGCCGAATATTCGATGTGACGCGGACTAAACTTTAGCTCTTGAATCCAAATACCCCAAATATATATCAAGGTGTAGCTCAGCTTTAATTTAATTAAAAAAGGGTGTAGAACGATTCAATGCCTTCTCTACCTGATTAATGCGTTATACCCTGCACAAACCCTGATGCCTGACATGCCGGAAAAAAAAATCCACCTGAAATCACGCTGAGGCATGTCAGCATGTGTGGCATGCATGCAATGCAGACCGTCGGCCCGACCTATCCATGGCAGGGAATACCAATCCATGGCGGCTGCGTGCGATTAAACGCTCCGTCCCGACGGAGTCAAGTCAATCGGCTGGACCCACGGCGGGCATGCATTGCATCATTTTGCAAATGCCACATCCTCGTGCATGCATGGCTGCCCTTCGTGTCAATTCGCCTGCCAATAGTCGCTGCAGCCTGTAGGGGGCACGCACCTGCAAGCCCTGAGCTGCCGTGCCCGCCCTGGACGGCTGGACCTGTCCCTCTCTCGCTGCCATCATCGGGAGGGGAGGAGTAAATCCGATCCCCTGCCGCGCGTCAGGGATATTCCTCGGGCCGGCCTGGCCTCTTGACAGCGCTGAATCCGAGGCGGACAGGCGATGGCCAGCGCGCCGACGACGACGCCCGCGGCTCGTGTCGCTGCGGCCTGCAAGCAAAGCGCTAGCTCCCATCATGGGGTCGGACGGCACGGCACCACCTGCTCTCGTCGTCGCCAGCAGCCGGCACCACGGCCAGGGCCCCTGTGGTTGGTTGAGCGCTCCGCTGCAGGCTGCAGGCTGCAGCCAGCCCTGCTGCTACGCTAGCCCGCGCGGGCCGGCCGGCGCGCGACGCCGCCATAACTCCGTTGCGCCGCGCGCGCTGCCACCGCCATGATGGCCGTCGCCCACACGGCCACACCACGCGGAGCCGCAGAAGCGAACAAAAATGTGATCTCGCTCAGTCGCTCGCAGCAGCGCCCAGATCCGCGTGCCCCCCTCGCTTCCGGCAGGCTACCTCACCGCAGTGATCAATGCGGGAGAAAGTTCCGCCGATCGAGCCGCGCGGGCGCAGGGCGCGTCGCATGCATGGCGTGCGGTGTGGTCGTCGTCGCCGTGTACGTACGTCGCGGTCGCAGCAGCCGGCTACGGACCATGAGGTACGTTACGTACGTACGCGCGCACCTACCCACGACGACGTAGCCGGCCACCGACCCACGTATATACATATACCTGACGTGCGTACGGCCGGGTACGGCGGCCCTCCACCGGCCGGCGCCGGCCTCGGGCGGTTCCGACAACGCCGGCGACGTCTAACGGCCGGCTAGGGCACGCGCGCATCAATGATCAATTCTTCGGGGGTGGCGATGCCCCGTTGCGCCCTAAAGCGCGTTGTAAAACTCTGAATTCCTCTTCTTTAATATAATGATGTGAAGATTTCCTGTGTATTCGAGAAAAAAAATCAATTCTGCGCTGCAGCATCGTGACCTTCAGGGATACCTGTGATAGATCGTCGCTGTCGAACGCAGAGACGGACGGACGGACCAAAGGTGAACATCGATCAGATCGCCAGCCGCGGATGCGCGATGTGTACGTGCGGTGCGCTGCGCGCGGTCTTGCACGTTCCCATTTCGTCGTCCCCAGCCTAGGCGCTGAATTCTTGGAGTAGCCATATGCCGCTTCGAGCCTTCGACCACTCTTATCGTGTACCCCTTGCCTCGTCTACTGGTGTGGCAGTACTAGCAGGGTACGAACGGGCCAAAAGCTAGGTCACAAGAGGAGCTACGTATGCAGCTCTCGCGTCGATCCATCGGTATGATGAAAACGTTCATCCAGGACCATCCTACTCGGCAATGCCAGTCAAGCCATTGCTCTCCTTCGATCCATCATGAACGTAACCCGTGTACGGGCCAGGGCTTTCGGCATACACGTATACGTTGTGTGTACGTGTACCACGCGATGGTGCAAAACGCCAAAGACGCGCGCGCCGGTTGCTGAAAGTTTGTGAGAACGACGTCGTCTTCCATGTCCTAAATCGACCAGCCTGTCGCGTTGCGTAGCTACCTGCCGGCCGGGGCAGCTACTGATGTACATGAGGCATCAATCATGCCATCCTTCGATCGCTCACCGATCGCTCCCTGCCTGGGAATAATTCGGAGACCGATCGATCAGTTCATCCGCATCGGCAATAAGCTTCATTCGCATGCGCCGCGTGCGCGAGAGAGGTAGCATTCAAGCCCCGCCTGGCCGTATGCGCGCCGTTCCAGGATCGTCGCCGACTCTTGTCTCTCGCTCGCGGCGTGCGTCCCCATCATCGACGACGGACCCGTGGCTCCGGACGGTCATCACGGCGACGCCGGCACGCGCGCGCGCCGTGGTCCGGTGGTTCAAAGCAAATACACGCAACGCGCGCCGTGCATGCACCCAACCCACCGGCCGCCGCCGGCCGCGGCCGGCGAATTCATGAGCGAGGGTTTCGCCGGCCGGGTGCGCATCTCCCGTCGCCTGCTCTATCGCGTGCCTGCAGACGCCCTGACGTGCGCGCGCGATTAGCTCGCAGGCCGACCGGCCGGTGGCGGGGCAGGGCGCGCGCGCGCGCCAGCAGAATGGCGGCAGGCAGCTGCCGGCCGGTGTGCCCCAGTGCGTATCAGCCTCTGAACATCTGACTGTTCATTGATGGGGGGTTTAACGGTTACTGCTTCAATTCGCGCTCTGATATATCGCAGTGGGAAAGGATCGAGGATAAAGGATCCGGTCTGCCCGAGGGAGCTGCAGGGGCGTTTCAGAACGAATATGCAGTGGCATTCAGGGCACATGGTTCTACGCTGCCGATGACGACGATGGATGTGCAGTCTGTCCGCCCATTCAGGTTTCAGAGCGCCAGCAGCGGAGCATGCATGGACGCATGCCACAATTACCTGCGATCCATCCGATCTGTCCCCAACCCTCACCCGCATGAATGATCGCATCCCAGTTAGAATGGGCACGATCAAACCTATTGTCCATGGCGTTGCGTGGTGCCACACATGATCTTTAGGTCGTCTCACTCTACAGCACATACAGCTACACGATTCCTGTATTTAACTCGCAGTAGTCTGAAGAAGTCTACCCACATCCAACTCGCAAGCAGGGGTCGAGTTGATGGAACCGGCTCTTCCTCACCAAGAACCTACTGGCTACTACTGAAGCTGAAAGAAACAAAGCAGGACCACGCTGCACTGCAGGAGTAGCTATAGGGCTGCAAAACATCTCCTCCTCCTCGCTCCCTGCCTCTGCGGCCGCGTCATACGTTCACATGCGGCGTGTGGGGACGAACGGTGGTGGTTTGGTGGCGAATTTAGGGCTGGCGCGGCGGTGGCGCCCAGCGAGCGGCGGCCGGCAGGGGAGCCATGCATGCGTTTTGTGCTCAGGATTGCCTGCCGGCCGGCCGGTGCAGGAGGCAAGGCAAAGGACAGGGACAGGAAGGTCTCACATGCCGTTGCGCTGAAGCTCTGCTCTGCGCTCCTGCCTGCCCGTCCGAATTGGAACCATTTTGTTCTTTCCTTCCATCGGTTACATTACCATATTTACTCTCTGTTACTGTCCCATGCTGGTTCCTTCCGTCACTCTCCTGCATGCTTTTCACTTTCAGACTTTAGACCTCCAAGCAACAAGCATGGGCATGCTTGCTCATGTCGTGTGCGTTGTAACAGTCTTGCAACCTCTTCCATACATGACGGTGACAGCTACAGGCATGAACCGATCAGTCATCTGTAGCGCGCGGTGTTGCAGTTGCAGACGAGCACACACATGATACCTGAATGGCCATTTGACAGTGCCTTTCAGTTACTGAACCACGGGACCTCGATCGCATTGAATGTTGATCCCCCAGGCCGTTAGAGAAGAGAAGGGAACACGCGCTGGCTGGCGGCAGTCGCGTAAATGCGGAAGCTTTGCGGGAGGCAGCCATGATTGGGGGTTGGGGGCATTTTGCATCTCGCATCGGCTTCCTGAAGAATGTGCTGCGCCGAGGCATGGTACCTTACCTTGTCATGTGTGGACCGATTGGAGAGATGGACTTTTGAGCATGATGGCCGATCGATCGAACAATGTGGACCACCACTCGGCACCGCATCCATTCTGCCTGCTCGCGCTGCCCACCCATCCCTCTTCGCAATTACTACTCATCAGCTCCTGCTCCTGCTCCGGCATGGACGATGGCCGGCTGCGTCTGCATGCTGGGATGGACCCCCGGCCTGGAATTTCCCAGGTCTCTCCGTTCCAGCCCTGGCGTTCGGACAGCAGCGGGCTCGCCCACCCTGCAGGGCTGCTAATCCTGGCAGGTGTGGCCACTAACCTGCACCTCCAAGCTGCTATTCCCAAAGGCCAAAGCCTGGAAACTTTGTTCAGGGAAAGGCATCGGTTTCACCCGCACAGTTCGGTGAAACGCTTAAAAGCGAAAGGGAAAGGAGGGTTTCTGAATAATGCGTCGGCCTCGCTTTCACGGTCTCACTGGGAATCCAAAGCCGGAAAGCCCTCGTCAGGGATCAGGATTCAGAGATGGGCGGTCCGTGATAGGCAAATGCTTTGCCTCCCTCGATCAAGATTTATTGTTGGTAATAAAGTGCTCTGACGACTAATGAGCGTTTACTTTCCTGCTGCATTGTGGATTAGCATAGATTGTAGCGTTCATCATGCAATGGCTGTCAACTGGGCAGGGGCCTTGCAGAGAGTTTCAGAAGACCTGCTCTGTTCCTCTGGTTACTTCTCTGCTCACGCGCGCTGATTATTACCGAGAGAAGCATCATGCATCTCTTTGTAACTCCCGGTTCGTAAGCGAATTATTTCCTTTTTGTCAGACTGGATTTGATCCGCCGGCCACTTGCCCGAAAGGCTGCGATGCCGTTTGTGCACTGATCCGCTGGCCTTGTTAAAGGCTCTACCTCTGCTCCGTAGGTTTGCGTTCTACTTTGTGTAAGGCGTCCACACGTTCCAAGATAAGTTCTGTAAATGCCTGGACAAGATATATTCACACTGCAAATCTAAGCTCTGAACTATTCACCGGATAACTTACTGCACGTTATGTATGGTATGGATGAGCACAGGTCTCCCATCTAGCACAGAATGCAGAGCAAAAGCATATGAACTTCCAGGACTGGAGATCAGGCAGGTATCGATGATACAAATTCTTTACAACTACACTATTACGAAGTAAGCACAATATACACAACTTTTTTTTTTTGACAAATGGCGTTCAGGGCACAATCTGGAAGTGAAAAATAAACGTGAGTAAGATGCATGCAGCACGTCGATGTGGTATCATCTACTAGCTCTCAGGGAGTACTGACAGGTGGAGTAGATGCCGGACGGGGAACAAATATACCTCCAAACTTTAAAGCAAGAGTTCGGACGGCGTTAATCGAAGAGCTTACCCTAGCTTGACTTTGCGGAAGACGTCCGATTGAATGATCTCTAGTGGGTTCTATTACCATGTGTACCCAGCCCCACCTCAATTTTTATGATCCTCATAGCCTTTTTTATTCGCGTCCTCCCCCTGGATCTATTCCTGCCGTCACCATTGAAGTCTGCTTGCTGGAATGTCTGTCAAAACTGAAGCCTAGGCTTTGATTCGTGGTTTACTTCAACACTGGCACTCTTCTTAAAAGCAAAACCGGACCATCAGATTTGTACTTTGGATACCCTTATAACCATCAAAGGTCGCTCGAATGAGAGGCGGAAGAAGCGCAGTTCTAGTGAATCGATGCCGAGGCAAGAAGCTCCCTTTAATACCACATCAAGGTGACAGGATTCGAACCTATGGCCCTCTGTACCCAAAACAGATGCGTCACTTTCTCTCGCATAAGGTCCAGTTGATATCAAACAAAGGTGGATCCTGCAGATTTTCTCACCCGGTGGCGAAAGTATGCTTAGGCAGTTCCTTCGCTGAGCACAACAGAATGAAGAGGAATTTGCGTGCCTTTGGAGTCTAGGAGAAGGCACTTCTTTATACGTTTTCGATCGGGAAAAAAACCTTCGGGGTGGATCGGGAAAAGTGACCTCCGGCTCAGCCCACGAGCAGTTCAAATGCTTTGATTGCTTATCAAATAAGAGGTAAAAATATTCTCCATTCGTTTATTTTTTTAATGAAAAATTTCATTCAAATCCATTCTTTCTCATAACTTGAGAATATGTACAACGCAGAAATTAAGAGATTTTCGATCTCCTCGAAAGAAAATGAGTTCGATCAGCAACACCGAGAAACGATGAGTAATCATGCGACAGAAATCTGACCAAGAGGAATCTTGCCCAGTGGTCTAACTTCGGAATGACTGGGCGTAAAGGGCACGTAGGCGGTGAATCGGGTTGAAAGTGAAAGTCGCCAAAAAGTGGCGGAATGCTCTCGAAACCAATTCACTTGAGTGAGACAGAGGAGAGTGGTTCTTATATATCCGTAGTTGGGATTCGTCGTTTCTTCGTAGTTGTCGCAATCACTTCAAGCAGTGGAAAGAACAAAAGATGTGCGGAAAGTCCTTGGGCTGTTGCCCGTCTCACAACCGGGTAAGATCAAATAAACAAACAGCTTGCTTGCCCAATCTCATTTTCCATTTTTATAGGCATTACGATCGTTGGATTTCAAAGACATGGGCTTCATTTTTTTAGCTTCTTATTACCCGCGGGTACCAAGACCGGAAAATCAAACAGATAGGTTTGAATCTTCTCGAAAGCTCGCAGTGGATTCCACTACGTTCTTAACCTCTTCCCAATTCTTAAACTGAAACCTGCGATGTCTAATCCAACTGCTTTCTCCTCTCTTCAATTCTTTCCGCCCAAACTAATCCAATCTATTCTTGAAATAGACAACTCGCAGACTAAGAAAATCGTCTTCATTGGTGCGCAATCCAATTGTATACCACCACTGATAAACCCCAGAATAAGCAATATTCACTGGACCGGCAGCACCTCCTCGAGTAAAGGCTTCCACCGCGGGTTGCCCAAAATGAGGGGAATCGTTCTTCGTCTGTAAGAGGTTTCAATGACACACTGCTTCACCCGCGAGGCATATTTCCGAGTTGCGCTGGTCCCCTTCGGTCAAGTGCTTGTGCGTGCTCTTACCTACCGTAGGACCTCCATCCCCGAAGCGAAGAACGGGCATCTTTCATCAATTGATTCGATTTAACGAGAGGCTCGGAGATGGTATACGTAGAATAGGGGAAAGTCAAGAAATTTTTGGAGTTAGCACGGTACTGAGGTCTCTGGAGCGAGTGACGGATTATATCTTTCGCAACATTAGAGGTTGTGGACATCACTCATAGCTCCTCTATTTCTCAAGGATCTATGCTTCCTGTTTGCACTCTTTCTAGGCTGTCCAACTACTATAGAACATCCGTTCTTGCCCTATAAGAAGGATGACACTTTAATCTTTCCTACAGGTCGATTTGTTGGTGTATATTATACCGAAGAGTTGAAATTTGCACGTAATTTAGGTTACAGGCCATTCCAATGCTCGCAAGCAAGCACGAAAAAGCTTCTATTTCTAAACGGAAACGCCCAATACATCGAAACTGCAAAAATGCTTACTATGTACCTCTGTTGAGAAATTGGTGTCCAAACCTTGATACTGACTCCCTATAAGTAGCACAATACCCACAATACCTTCACACTGACACCAACACGGGAGACCAACTCTCTACAAGGAACTCAAATCTTTTATTCACCTACTCACAACTTGATACAATACTCACTCTTACACTCTTTATGTGGCTACCTTACCATGACACCACTAAACTACATGGCAACCTTGCCATCTCTTCACCTATGACTCACATGCCACTCTATGCTATGGTATGGCTAGGAGGGAGGGGATCACCTCTATTTATAGGTGCTCATGATCATTGTGGTGTTGCCATGTATTCTACACTTCACCATGAAGCATGGCAACTATAGCTCATACATTCTCTGCAATTTTTTAGAACCTTCTTACCTTGCCATGATTTTATCCTTGTACATGGCAAAGTTAGTCTCTTGAGATCTCCATAATCTTCTAGAATGTTCCAAGTATGCATTGCATATTTCAACACTCCCCCTCAATGCATACTTGTCTCGGGTAGTCGAACCATTGCGTGTCGCTGCCCTTGGATCTTCTGCGTTCTGCCATTATGAATCTTTTTTTTACTTGCCCTCGTGATATGGTCTTCTCTTCCTTCAACTCATATGCCTCTGTCTTCAGTTGGAGGTTTCCCGCAGACTTGATGCATCCATGTATCTCTTCTTTCTTCTTCACCCTTCTAGTTGTCTGTCCTCTAGATGCTTCCTTGTACGAAGATAAAATAACTTTAACCAGTGAAGCATTGTCATACCTAAGATCTTCACAACCGCGTCCTTCTGGAATTTTCTTCGCCTTATCATGCTCCTCCAAATCTTCATGGATCACCAATGTTCCATGTCTATCTTCATCGTGCTCTTGTGGCTCCTCATCATCATGAAGACTAGGCTCTATCTTCTCATATTTAATATCTTCCTCCTCGTCGCTTAGAGCCTCCCAATCTTCATCACTATCATATCCAAATATTATGAATCCTTTTGAAGTATCTGGCTCTCTACCTCCATGGAGAAGCCACCTTCTGCATCCCACTCTTCTTCTTCTTCTTCTTCTTCTTCTTCTTCTTCTTCTTCTTCTTCTTCTTCTTCTTCTTCTTCAACGCTATTTGATGGAGTTTCACCTTTTGTCAAGTTTTCGACGAAGTAAGCTCCATCATCTTCAATCGTGGCTACTGCCTCAGCATCCCACTCTTCTTCGCTTAGCCACCCCCTCAGGACAACTTGTTTTGTTGTAGCCACGTTTCCTTCTGAGTGCCTCCGTAGACTCCAGCAGTCCCGTGCAAGATGCCCTTTCTTGCCACAGTTGCAACACTCCCCTCTTCTTATCCTCTCATTCTTGACCAACTCTTCATCATCTTCGTCACTGCACTCTTGTTGAGCTCCTCATGAATAGCTGCTCTTTTTTGGGCAACTCCTATCACCTCTTGTCCACTCCTTCGCCTCTCCTCGGCCTCTTGGTAGACCTTCTTTCTGATGAAGAGCGCCTCCTCTTCATCCTTCTCTTCCAAAGTGATGTTGCCCATCTGCTTGGCTAATGCCTCCTAATTAGTCAATAAGTTCTCCAACTCCACCAAGGATGGTTGTACTGGCCATCCACTCACTGCAGCCATAAACCCACTCTACTCGGGTCTTAGGCCATTGATGATGATCCTTCTCATCCGAGCTTCACTGACCTTCTCCTCCAGATCAAGCTGAGATAACTCCCGGCTGATATTCTTCACCTTAGTAAAATACCTGTTAATGCTCAGAGTTCCTTGTGAGATACCTGCGAGCGCTTTCTCTAGGAGCTGGAATCATGCCTCATTCTTCTTCGAAAATAGCTTCGCCAATGTCTCCAAGCCTCAT
>NC_028455.1:28088683-28167572 GCF_000263155.2 Setaria italica | reverse complement strand
CTCTGACAGAGTCTCACCTTAGCGCCTCTCAGTGCCACACTGAGTAATGTAAGTGCCCTGTGCCTACCAACAACTGTACCAACCACTATGAGTGCCCCGCACTCACCACAAAACTCCTCCCAATGACAGTCCCTGACCGACCTGCTCTGATATCAATTGTTGAGAAATCGGCATCCAAACCTTGACACTAATTCCTAAAAGTGGCACTAAAGTGGTGTGACACTATTTCTTCTGTGGACCTTATACCCACACTACTCTAAGGAGATCTTCACACCGATACCAGCACGGGAGACCAACTCTCTACAAGGAACTCAAATCTTTTATTCACCTACTCACAACTTGATACAACACTCACTCTTACACTCTTTATGTGGCTACCCTACCATGACACCACTAAACTACATGGCAACCTTGCCATCTCTTCACCTATGGCTCACATGCCACTCTATGCCATGGTATGACTAGGAGGAAGGGGAGCACCTTTATTTATAGGTGCTCATGATCATTGTGGTGTTATCATGTGGCAACTTCCATACTCTTCCATACAAAATATCCTAACTCTAGAACCCTCCTCATCCGTATCTAGTTCTAGAGTATTCTACACTTCACTATGAAGCATGGCAACTATGACTCATGCATTCTCTCCAATTTTCTAGAACCTTCTTACCTTGCCATGATCTTATCCTTGAAATCTCCACAATCTTCTATTGTTCCAATGCATTGCATATTTCAACAACCTCTTTTGTGCATAAATGTGTATAGTACATTGTCAAGTATTAAGGATGAAATAAACACATATCTCTATAATCTGTAGGTAGCAGGAGAAAGAAAATGGGAAATATATCAACACGGACCCAAGCAAACACTAACAGTTGCACAGAAAGCAGTGAATTTGATAGTGAAAAGGCAATTGTATTGATGAAAATCTAGACTATATGGCGTGTTCAGCTCACATAACGATATAATAAAAATGTATCTTCATAAACACCAAGTCGATGGAACATTCACACTGGGAGTGAGCAGGGAGTGATGAATGTCTAGTGAGGATACAAATGGAGCAAGTTACAATGTTTGTCTTCATCTTTGGGTCAATCCCTTATTTCTATTGTAAAATTTTGCTATACTTTATTTGCCAGTGAGGGGGCCTACCTGTCACTGATAGTTGTAATAATGGATAAAGAGAAATTGCATTAGCATGCAAAAGGATTTATCATTCTTCGATATGATCCCCTAGCATCATAGGAAGGGGACTACTCCTATCAAATTTTACCTTTTTTTAACGTGGGCAGGACACCACACCTGTTTAAGTTAAAATCCCCTCATATAGGGTCCCTTTGGCTGGGCTCCCTGGGGCTCTGGCTCCTGCACTATAAAGTACTCTAGCTCCAAGGAGCCAGAGCTGGTGGAAATTTATGGCTCCACCAACTCCTTATGGGTTTATGAGGAGGAGAGAGAGGTGAGAGAAAAATAGCTCCCATGAACAGAGGTGCTACAATGTTCCTACATCGCGTGTCAGATGGAGCCAGAGCTGATAGGAGCTGCGCCAAAGGGACGGATAGTATTTTGGAAAATAGCAAGAGACAAAGTTGCATTCAAAAATATTTTTTGTGGAATGTAATTTTAAATTATTGTGAAATACCTTTTTAATTATTATTTTTTGCATGCACACTCACCTATACGAGATTGACGAAGTTGCCAAGAATAAATATAGAAAAATATAACCACACGTGATGAGTCGAGAGTTCTAACCTAACAGGTTCATTGAAAAAATTTGACCAGCTAAATTACTGTTAGTTCACGTTTTCTTATTGACTACAACTCCGACGACTCCACTCCGTATGAGACCCATCCATGAGAGGGGGAAAATGTACTCAATCCTGCACTCACTCCCCCATCGTGGAAGGTTGGGCCTATTTGGTTGCCGGCCACAATTTGCCACGCATAAAGTTAGGTACTGGCCACAATGTGGCAAGCCACATTCTGTGATAAAAATAGACTGCTTGGTTAGTAACTAAGGTGTGAAAAAATCAGCATAGCCGCTGTTTAAATTGCTGCCATAAATGTTTGGCAAAATAGTTTTGCTAAGGTACTCCCAAATGACCGTGAACTGTACATTTAATGATGTATTACTTCCTAAGATGTAATAAATTTAATATGTATTATATATTTTTTAAATTTGAAAATAGGGAAATATCTTCTATTGGATCTAACTTACATGCAATTAGATCTGAAATGTTTCTTGTCCCCCCTCTCACGTGATTATGACCAACGCCTATTAAAGAAAACTGTGAGAAGAATGTGATGGACATGGATATGCTATATTTCTCTTTTTTTTCCTCTCACGTGATTATGGCCAGCCCAATCGTCAGTTTCACAAAAATGAAATACAGAGAGAAGAATGTGACAAGTTTGCAAAAAAAAATTTGTAAAATGATTTATAATTTCCATAATATACAGTATGTGATCTAACCTATGAGATCTAACTAACTATAATAGTACATGATCTAATAACATGATCTGATTTCCATAATAAATAGGGAAATTATCCTGATATAACGTGATAAAACTTACAAAATAAAAATGTAACATGATATAAATTCCCTGATACGATCAAGCATGACAGGTAAAAAAAATGTACATAACATTATCATTGGTTGCAACCAAAAGAAAACAAATTGCATGCCAACAACTGCTCCTCCTAGATAAGGAACAGGGGATAATCGGTTGTTTCTTTCTTTTTCTTTTTCCTTTTTAATCATTGTATCTCTCCCAATATTCAGGGATTCATTTTTAGTTTAAACTCTTACGTCCTATGAGGTAATGGGAGTACCTTAGCATTGCCCTTGGTAAAAAAAAATGGCATGTGTTTGGTTGCACATATATCGGTAAAAACACCTCAAATCATTTATTTTCAATATGTAACTCAACGTCCTAACATGTACTTGTTTTAGTATAGCGGGTGACGTGCCTCATTTTATTATTCAACCAAACACTTGCCAAACTAGATGTGGCAAGCCTAACATTTAGGTGTGGCAATTTATGGATGGCAACCAAACACCCCTAAACCCATCCACCCATCCATCTTCGTACATAGCTGACACACGCACGTGCTTTCATCATCACTGAAATATGGACAACATTGTTTGACAAACAACGCTCAAGGAATGAGGAATAAACATGAGCAAGATGCAGCAACATGTTCATGTGTTCTCATGTACCCTAATAAACTTCTATAGCTCTTGGGTGTAGTACTTGATGATGTCATAGACGCTGTCCGGGGAACAAGTGTACCTCAAACATCCAGCATACCTACTCTACACAAAAACACACACACACACACACACACTCTTCTATTCTAGTACATAAATGTGTATATAGTACAACTGTCCAATGTTAAGGACGGAAATGACAAAAATCTAGGCTCCATAGAAAGTTCTCAGCTGCAGAAAGAAATGTGAGGGAAAAAAGGATATTTCTTTATCGACGCATAGCCAATCAAACTTTATTTTTGCGAACCAGCCAATCAAACATTGATAGCTGTATACATAGAAGCAGGATGCAGTGATGTGCATACAGTATTCTATTGAGGAGAATGCAGCTTATACTGAGCATAAAAACACAAAAACTTTAAAGATTGTGGATAAGATCAAATAAAGAAATTAAAATAATAGCTTCTTTATGAATACCAAGTCAACTAAACATCAACTGCATGGATGGCAATCGCGGAGTGAATTTGCCGGTGAATATGAGATGAAAAAAGGGAATTTACAATGTTGTCCTTCTCCAACATGAACCTAGCCTGCTCGGAAGAGCACTTCTCTCGTCATATTGTATATTTGTAAAGAGTGGACACAAAGCTGCATATTTCAATTAAGAATAAAGTGCATGGTCAGTCCTTAAACTTATCCGGCTGTGTCACATTGGTCCCTGTCGGTGTTTAGACAACAACCTAACGAGGGGGGTGCCTGAGGTAGTGTTTTAGTTAGTGGGGCTTGTTGAGATCAGGAACTCGAAGGTAAACACAGACACACGATTTAGATAGGTTCGGACCGCTGAATAGCGTAATACCCTACGTCTTGTGTATTGGTTGGATTGAATTGCTTTGGAGGGGGTCTTTACCTCACCTTATATTGCCGGGGGCAGGGCTACAGGTCGGTTGGTTTACAGGAATACTAGTTGGATTTGACTAGAGGAGTTCTACTCGTATTATTATCAGTAATTTTACTAATCCTCGACTAGTTTCTTGTTTTTCCACGTAGACTACGCCGCCCTACGCCATAGTATCCATGTCAAATATATCTTGGTGTCTAGCCCTAAATTTAAGACTATTCAAACCTTCTGGTGGGTCCATAGATGTATGTACGACAAGTCCCTAAGTACTTTTTAGTCAAATGCAGCAGTTCCGAGTACTTTTGTAGACTTCACCAACTAGTTTTGGTGCTCTTCGAGTTCTTCGTGTGGTTGAATCTTCAAAAGTACCCAAAAACTGCCATGCAACTAGAATATACTTAAGCCTCATTTGACTCGGTCTTGTCCTTCAATCTTGAATTTTTATATTGATGTGCGATGAAAGTTGCACTCCATATGGAGTAGCCCCCGAGCTTTAGGTTGAATCGAAGAATCAAGCTGAAGGTCAATCTGTAATTTGCATATCTTTCCCTTTAAAATCCAGAGAAAAAGCTTTTTTGTCAATGGGCACGTGGCACACAGCCCTCGAGCCTTGTCCCGACTAGTTTGGTGGGTATAAGGGTCAACTTCTGATCAACGTGACCATCTCTGAAAGGAAATCTTATCTCTTCCAAAAAATAGGTTGCCAATTCAGGTGTCGCGAAATCTGCGGATCCTTTGCACCTGAAACTGCTTTATTCTCATTGTTGTTACTGCGCCGTGGTGATAAATAGTGGAGGAGGTTATCGCTTTCGTTTTACCTTTGCCAGTTGCTTTTCCAATCTCCACACTGTAGCCTAGCACCACCGCTGCCCAATCTCCGAGCACTAGCGCCACCGCCTCCCCACCACTCAGCCCCCGAGCGTATGTGATAGAAGAAGCTCATGACATTAAGGATGGGGAGGAAGGCTGCTGCTATCATGTGGCGGAACACCTCGGATTAACTTAGCTAAAGCACATTTAAGTCGCCTAATACGCGATCATATGCTTTAATCAAGTTAACTCAACGATCCGTCGGATTTCATCCGATAAAACCACTATACAGGACCGAGTTAGCATAACTCACATGAAGGTGAGTGGTTCAGAGAATACAACAGATCATCCAAGTTAAACAAGTTCAACAATTTATTACAACACTGGTTTGAAAATCAGAGTTTTACAAAGTTCATGAGCAGCGGAAAAGATAAAACAGAACAGTGGAAGCTAGCATCGGGTCGGATGTCCCTGATGAGGCCGATCAGCACATCAATGGTCCCTCTCCTCACCATCCGAGGAGGGATCCCACTCGACCGTCCACCCAGGAGGAAGCTGGGGAGGCCAAGTGCCAACAACAGCACACTCAGAAGCTTCAACATCACCTGAAAGAGATGCCACAAGCAAGGCTGAGCTACTAAGCTCAACAAGACTTAACCGATCGATGGGAAGACTACTCCACGAACTTCTAGACATGCAAGGCTCTTTGGCTGAGGGGTTTGTTTTGCCAAAAGCGACTACAGTAAGTCCTTACTTTCACTATTTTAGCTCAGATTCTAAGTTCATTAACCAGTCTACATTTGCAACTCATGCCAAGCAAACATAGTTTCCAAACAATATATATAGAACAAGCATCAAGTTCATATCATCATCTTGTTCCATCTTTACTCAGTGTAGCATAGCGATCAAGCAGTCTCAAACTGTGAGAGGCAGACGAATCGATTCGAGTTTCTTAACCATGCATGGTGAACCTAATCTCACGATATCCGCGCACCACAAAGGGTCGCTTCCTGTGTCGGCCGTCCCCATCAATTCCCAGGCACGTGTCAGGTCCAAACTTACCTTAGCATGCAATGCTCCATAGTCCCGACCTCTTGTCGTACTGTGACCGCACTTGCACCCACATGATGTACCATGAGAACCTCGTTCCAGGGACAGCGGGGGTATAAGCCACACCCTAGTTCAATCTGGTACTAGGCTTCCCCATCCCATACTAGGTATGAGATTAATACTTTCAAACACTTGATCACAAACACCAACACTTTCCAACCTTAAGCAATTTCATATAGACAGACGGGGTGATCCACCGACCATCAAAAAAGTTCACAAGGCCCTGCCCCATCCACCATCCTTACAGTTGTAACCAGAAGGAGAACAAACAACTCCTACAACTCGCGAGTGACAGGAAATCACTCGACTTTTACCGAGTCCTGTTAGGCACTGCAACTACTCGGACTTATCATGCTAGTGTTCAGATCAAGGGAACTAAGTCATGCATCTATGGTTTCAAACAACTCCTGTAACGTAAATGCACATACATACAAAGGAAGGCATGCGCAAGTTTAGAAATATTGGGATATACTCCGGGGCTTGCCTTCGAGCAGGGTGGAGGCAAACTGATCTTCGGCGCACTCGGCTTCAGCTCTTGCAGTTGGCAGCTCAGCTACCGCTTCGTCTTCTAGCACCGGGTGCAGCTCGTATGTGCCGTCGGCGAGGTTTAGTTCTACACGGAATGCAAATGCAGGGGTTAACACTTAGACGGTTATTTCAACAACACTTGCAAGATTTAGCTCAGAAACTTGTAGCAAAACTACATGAAAGGTGTGGAATCCTAAGCTTCTGTTGATAGAGAACAAGATAAAAGGGTCGGATTAGGAAAAACTTATGAGCTGACCCTCAGATCCAAGGAATGACTGTACCGGGGTCCTCAGACTTAACACCGAGAAGTCCCCAAAATTTTACATAGATACCCATGGTCAAAAGAAAATGATACAGCTGAGCCCTCAGGTGAGGCGGACAAGGGTCGGCAAAATAGACACGGTCGGGCGAGACGGAAAGGGGTCGGGCGAACCGGACGGGGGTCGGCAGCTTACCCTTGGGCCTACTGGTGAAGTCTTGGGGTTGGGAAGGAACAAGCTCAGGCGGAGTGATGAAAGGTGCTAAGGCTTGGGCGGCGGCGAGGTCCGGCGGTGCTCCGGCGACGGCGGTGCTTCTTGTGGACAACAAGTAAGCTCTAGCACAGCGCGGCGGAACAAGCGGCTAGTGGGTTGGGAAAGGCTGGTGTTGAGCAGAGAGGGGGAGTTCCTCAAGAGCTTATGCTGCAGCGCTTGAGCATGAAACAGAGGAAGGTGCGGCAAGGCAACGATGGCAAAGGGAACTTCGGTAGAAGCTCTGGTACTCCTTTTATAACTGCGTGGAAGAGAAGGAGTCCGGGCAGCGCGAGGATCAGGTCGAAGAGGATGGAGTGCTCTGCCGTGGCGGCGATTGGTCGACGCCTCCATTGGCCGACGAAGTGGAGCTTCGGGGATAGGGTCTTATGGTATTGGGCACTGAAGATAGCACTATGCAGGCGCGGTTTTGCCGGACTGAAGGATTGGCGAGTGCGAGCGCAGGCCTGGTTGCGTCAAGCGACGGATTGGGAGCGGCGGCTCGGCTAGCGTGCGGCAGGAAGGAAGGAAGGGGCACTGCAGGCGAGGGCGCTGCAGGCGAGGTGACAGGGCGAGCGGCGACGCTAGCAAGTGCCGAACCAATGGCTTTGCCGGGGCACGCTACTGGCGAGGCGGGAAAAGGAGTTGTCACTGCCGGCGCAATGGTTGGCGGAGGCGGTATCTTCGCGGTATCTTCGCGTGGGCAGCGCGGCTGAGGGGCGACGGAAAAGCCGGAAGGTATTGGGGCGCGCGGCCGGGGATCCAGGTAAGGAGATGCGCGCGGGAGGTGAGGCGGATTGGCGCGGCAGCGGCCAATCCTTGGTCGCAGCGGCGACAGGATGCCTGGCGCGGCCGGCGAGGTTGCGGGCGAGACGAGATGAGGCGGAGAGTCTGTAGGGCGCTTCTGCGCGCGATTGGGGAGGAGGCGTGCTGATCCATTTTGTCGCGATCGGCGACTGGGCGAGGCGGCGCTCGTCGGGGAGGTTAAGCCACGCGTCGGCGGGACTCTGAAGCAGGGTGCACGCTTGCTCTGGCGCGCCTGACCCGAGAGATCCGTGGGATCTGCTTATGGGTCCATCTTCCAGTCTCTGGTTCTCCCAAAGCTCCAAGCTTGTTGGAACACTGGTTTCGGGAGTTAGAGAGAAACGGCGGTTTGGCTGGGTTTCAGGGGTCGGGGCTGATAACCGGACTTAGCCGATAGAGCTCAAGAAAAGCTGAGTCAACCGGATTAGGGAACTTGTCTTAAGATTAAGCTCGACTGATTTAAACCTAAGTCGTTACATGTCAAGCTTGCCGAGGGGGAGAACAAGAAGAAAGGATCTGGTAAGGAAAAAGATCTCCAGTTGTGGCACCCAAGTGGCACCCAAGTATAGAAAAACCAATCAAATCGCGCCGCCAACTCCCGCTTGCACTTGGAAGCGGTCATCCTTGAAAGAGGAAATTAAGGCGCTTGTGGCCACCAAGCTACACCAAAATCAAGACATCATCAGTTGGAGATATGCCTACGACAATCCGTGGCCATTGGAGGAACATTCCAATGAAACGGTAATTTTCGCTCACTTCATCGAGCACGGTCTTGCACTGGCTGGTTCTGACTTTTTCTGGGGTCTTCTGGATTACTATAAATTGGAGCTAGTTCATCTAAACCCCAATGGAATTCTCCATGCTGCCATTTTTGTTCACCTCTGCGAAGCTTTTCTGAGAATCAGGCCCCACTTCCAGTTATTCCGAAAAAAATTTCGTGTAAAGCCGCAGCCGATGAGGGATCACACTCAAGTAGTCGGAGGAGCCGGTATCTAGATGCAGGAGAAACTTGGAAGCCAATATTTAGCTTATGAGGTGATAGATTCCAATGCCGTGTGAAAAGAAAAGTGGTGCTACATTGGCAACCATAATCCAAAACTACCCGAGCTGACAGGACATTGCCCCTCCTGGAACAACCGGTGGCTTGATGAGCCAACACATGGGGATTGCCTCCAACTACCCAATCTCATTGATAGAATAGCCAAGATGAAGCAAGAAGGACCCACTGGAGTTGGAGTAGCTTTCAGCTTTATGAAGCAACGAATCCAGCCCTTGCAGCAACGGTGCCACTGGGGCTATGAATATATTGGTGTCGATGATCCAACCAGACTGTCTCCTGATAAGCTCAGCACAGTTGAAATTATGGTGAGGCTGAAATGGATGTTCAAAAATGTGGGTGAGATCCCCACTATTGTGCAAGAATTCAACGCTGCCAACCCGTCAAAGCCTGTAAGTACCTATGGCCATAGCCCCCGAGTACTTATTTGAAGTTTTTGGGTTTGGTAACTTGTCTTTCTTTGTAGGAAGATGTCAGCTTGTACTTCTCTGCTCCGCCTCCTCTAGATCGAAAGATGTTTGTGAAGATGCTCCTCACGTGTATACAGCGGAGAGCGCCAAGAGTGATGATGAG
The DNA here is from genome assembly GCF_000263155.2 of Setaria italica. Taxonomy (NCBI): domain Eukaryota; kingdom Viridiplantae; phylum Streptophyta; class Magnoliopsida; order Poales; family Poaceae; genus Setaria; species Setaria italica. Next base: position 28,158,071 of record NC_028455.1, on the reverse strand, counting down.
GAAGAGGAAGTACTCGAGGCCTCAAGAAGCACTAGTTCTATTGCTGCGGAGGACATTGAAGTCAAGGCCCAGCCATCTACTAAGGCCAGGTCATCCTCTAGATTGAGGAAGCGCACAGCTGATGATGAGCTTGAAGATGCAATTCCTCCGCCACCAAAGAAGAAACGGACTATTGCTATGAAATGGGCCGTGAAGAAGTCTGTCACCGCAGAAGATGTGCCTCCCACGGTAATTACTTATGAGGAAGGACAAGATCCTCAGGATTGTGTACTCCCAATAGGCGATTCCAATATCACCACCCTGTCTACTCAAGATGACATTGGTGGTTTGTAGGTACTCAATCTTGTGACGGATGCTGAAAAGGCGGCTGCTCTGGCTGCGCAAGATAGGTTGCTGACCATCGAGGAGGTGATCATTATTGAAGATGATCCGGAGCCTCCTGTTGCTACGGTGGACCCTGCCGGAGCAAGAACAACTCGAACAACAGAGGCAGTGGCTAAGGCTGGTAGTGATCGTGCTACGACCATTCAAGCCGTGCCTAAGGGACTATCTCCCACCAGCAAACCATTGCGCTTTACAAGAGAACCCTCTTTGAAGTTGAGGAGATTTACATGGTATGTTTTGCGACTCCTTTGAGTACTAATTGTAACTCGTGATTGACTTGTTGCATCTCTAAAGTTTTGTTTTATGCAGGAAATCCTCTAATATAGACCTTGGAGGGCGTAGCTTGAAGCCCGTGACTGATGGTAGTAGCCTCTCAGTTCAGGATGTTGCCCCGGCCCAAGCAAGTCCACAGCTGGAGAATTATCCCGCGACGATGAGTAGTCCAAGTGCTATGTCTTTTGTAGCATTGTTGATGCAATATGTCATATCATCTTTGACTGACGTTGCAGGGCCAGCCCCTGAGTGACAAGCACCTGAAGAAATGGTGGCGACTGTCGGATTTAGTAAGCCCGACAGTCCACCAGGGGGTTACCCAAGTGGTTGATTTGTAGGTGAGGGCCATTGCGAGACCAAGAACTCGAAGGTGATCGCGAGAACACAAGGGACACGAGGGTTTTAGATAGGTTCGGGCCTCCGGAGAGTAATACCCCACGTCCTATATTTTGATGGATTGTATTGCTCAATGTTTTGATCGGGTCCGATTCCCTGGGAGGGTGCCGTTGGCCACCTCATATGGGCTTGACGACCAAGAGTTACAAGTCGGTTTGAATCTTATCTACTCGGTAGTTATATGGAAAGTAATATGAGTCGAACTACAATACGCGGTTGATGATATCTAGGTAGATCTGAACTGTCTTGTTGCCTTGATGTGTACTCCAAGTAACTTCATGTCCTTGGCCCGTACGCCCTAGTCGGGCGGGCCCACTTGTTAGGTCCAGCTAGTATCCTGGTCGGTGAGGACTCATAGGGTACTCGTATCCCTTAAGCCCTCGAGCGATGTGTAGGCGAATAAGAACTTGAGGTCATCACAGTGAAGCTTGAAATGAAGTCGGCTGAAGCTGCGATGGCATCATGGTGACGGAGAGGCTGCGGAGTGCTAAAAAAAAAGAAAATTCGAGCAAACTCAGAGCCATACGCGCAGAGCGATGTCGAGTGCCGAGTTGATGGATGTTGTGGCATCCAACAGGTTGAAGCAAAGGACATGGAGGGCATCGCAAGACGCACTCCATAGGAGTAGCCCCCGAGCACTGAAACGATTAGTATAATGGGTCCAATGGTCAGACAATAAAAAATATGATCCCAGAAGTAAGTCCTAGTGCCTGAACATAAGGATAGGTGAAGCCACGGAGGCCCGCCAACCAGTAGTAAGTGTCCAGCCCCCGAGGATGAGGACTGGCAGAGCCCCGACCGTGAGCGCGAGGATTGATGGAGCTGCAAAGGCACGCCGATCTGAAATAGATGCCCAGCCCCCGAGGACAAGGACTGGCGGAGCCACGGAGGCACGCTGACCTAAAATAGGCGCCTAGCCCCCAAGCATGAGCGCGAGGACTGGCGGAGCCACGGAGGCACGCTGAGTCGCATCCCACCCCGAGCTAGAGAGGTCGGCCGGGCGATGGGTGGCACACCGAGTCGTTTGCGGCGCCCAGCCTCCGAGCCTGTGAGCCGGACAAGTCGTGGAAGTACGTCGAGTCGTCTGTGGCACCTAGCCCCTGAGCCTAGGAGCCGACTGAGCCACAGAAGAACGCCAAGTCACCTCCTGCCCCAAGCCAAAAAGGTCAGCCGAGCGACGAGAGGCACGCCGTTGCGGAAGTATGTTGAGTCATCTTTGGCGCCTAGCCCCCGAGCCTAGGAGCCGATCGAGCCATAGAAGAATGCCAAGTCGCCTCCTGCCCCAAGCCAAAAAGGTTGGCCAAGTGACATGAGGCACGTCGAGATGAGTCACGAAAGTACGACGAGTCGTCTGTGGCACCTAGCCCCCGAGCCTGGGAGCCGACCGAGCCACAGAAGAACGCCAAGTTGCCTCCTGCCCCAAGCCAAAATGGTTGGCCGAGCGACAGGAGGCACGCCGAGTCGTCTGCGGCGCCCAGCCCCTAAACCTGGAAGGCGGACGAGTCACGGAAGCACATCGAGTCACCTCCCGCCATGAGCCAAAGAGGTCGGCCGAGCGACGGGAGGCATACCGAGTTGTTTGTGGTGCCCAGCCCCTGAGCCTGGGAGCCAAACAAGTCATGGAAGTACGCCAAGTCACCTCCCACTCTGAGCCAAAGAGATCGGCCTGTCGACGAGAGGCACGCCGAGTAAATTTTGAGCTGTAAAGTAAAACTTGCAATGTATCAAACTGTATGATAAAACATGTGATGTAATTGACTTAATCATATGCGAGGAGAAAGGAACTCCATCCCCCCTTGGTGTATACGACAGGACAACATGTAGCTTAGGCCTGTAGCTGCTAAGCGCCTAGCCTTGCCTGACCAGCGTCCTGCTGAGAGCGGATCTCTAGCTTGTAGGAGGGATGAGCGCAAGGTTGCTTAGGTTTCGCGAGCTAGGACGCTGACCACACGAGTTAGTCGTATTGCCTCGAGAGGGGGAGGAGAAGGATGCGAGACCCAGAGGTCGGCGCCTAGGGGAAGCCCCTTAGCTTAAAAGAGAGTGGTCTATCGAATAGGTCAGACAACCCCCGAGTGTCAAGAACAACTCGGAAAAAAGAACAGTAAAGCAGTAGGTACGCAAAGAACCTCTAAGGTTTTATTTATTCAATAAAAAGGGAAAATAGAGTATGTAGCTTTTAGATCTAAGGGTAGAAGTGCCATAGATGCTCGATGTTCCACGGATTGGGGACGCCTGAGCCGTCCATCCACTGCAGCCAGTAGGTGCTGAGTTGGATGATCGATGAAGCCACGAAGGCAGGTCCAGAGAGATCGGCCGGGCGATGAGAGGCATGCTGGGTAGTTTTTAGGCTTGGTCGTCGTCATGGTCGGTGAAGGGTTGTTGATGAACATAGCTAGTCAGGGACATCCGTGACACTCGATGCTGAGTTGTTACGGCCCTTGCAGGTACTCGCACTGCAGGTTATTAGAATGTGCGCACCAGCCGTGCATGCGCACAGCGAACACTCAATCTTCTAGAACCTGGCCCGCCAACGATCTCTCCTGATCACACATTACCCCCTATCCAAGATTTCTCTTAGACGGGTAAGGTGTCCACATGCAGTCATCGTGCGCACCTCGTGCATGCTAGGGCCTTGTCTTCCCAACAAATAGGACTGAAGACCGTGCACCTCGATCAATAGAGACAATTAGCAATACAAGAGTAGTACCGGCTGATGTAATTGAAGATATTAATTACAAATTGGAAAACAAAAAAGGAAAAGACTTCCTATGCTTCGTTGGATCTGATCCAAACCCATCTTTTGTTTGGACATGAATCCAAGGAAAACTCCTTGTTTCTCATAGATGAGTCCGCCTACACCCAGATTTAGACCCTCACGAATGTCATGCGGCCGATCTCTGACCTACATCCATGCGTACTGATGGGACAACATGATCCATGTGCCGATGACAGCTATTTGGCCGAGTTCTGGAATTGTGGCCGGATGGTGGCTCAACAATGACGTTATCCCATCAAGCTCACCTCGCAATCAGATCGGAGGGCATGGGTGTAACGACCGACCCCTAATCTTTCCCAGTTAGGTCGATCTCAGCCCTTAACCTCCGTCAGTTGTTCTGTTGATCGCTCTTAAGTGCTCAGTTTTCCACCGGTCCCGACCCCTGAGATCCGACCCCTGCCGCTTCGTTCCTTTTACCCGACCCTGGCGAGTTAAGCCATCCGTCGGATCCTGTCAAATCTTCCTCACCCGTCCGATCTTTTCCCCGGTGGACCCGCGAGATCTTTTTCCAGATCCCCCGCGTCAGCCGCACTCGAGTTGCATGGCTACCTCAGAACCTTCCTGCCGCGTGGCTCGCCTTCTCCGACGCCACCGCTCAGTTTTGTCTCCAGCAAGCGACCGAGTGGGTTCCCGCGCCCTCTTCCCCCAATAGCAGCGGAAGCCCTCTGCACCCCTTTCTGCAGAGCCTCACTCCCCGCGCCCATCATCACGATACCAGATCTCGGCCCCGGAGACCGATGTCGCCCGTCTTTTCCGTCCTTTCCAGCAACAGTTGCGCCGCCCGGTCGTCGCTACACGACGATTCCCCCACCGCCAACCCCGACCGCGGCCGCGACAGTTCCTTTCCCCGCCCTGTCAGACGCCGCCCGACAATCTGTTGTTCCGCGCTCTCCCCCGCGCCGTGTCCGCTTGTTCTCCCACCTGTGCGCCCTCGATCCTAGCGCCGTTTAACCGGTCGCTTCTATCACCTCTTCCACACGGCGACGCCCGCTTTCCGCCAAATCCCAACTACCGGTCTACCCGCGCCTACGCCGCTCTGACGAAGTAGCGCAATGATCGCTGGCGTCACCCCCGGAGTTCTGCTGCACCGCCCGGTTTGCTCAATCACTGCCACGGCAGAGCACTCCATTGCTTCTCCCCGGCCTTCGCGCCGCTTCCCTTCTCTCTCTCCACGACGTTTCCGTTCCTCTGCTCCCGCAGCTATAAAAGGAATGCCCGTCGCCGGAGTTCCCTCCGCTTTTGTTGCCCTTAGTTCCCGCTAGCTCCCTGCTCAAGCTCATAGCGCCCTCCGCCCAATCTTGAGAAGTTCTTCTCCCAGTTCCTTCTCAGTTCATCCAAGACACCAGCAGCGTGCCCCTTGTGCTGCGCAAGAGCTCTCTTGCAATCTGCAAGAAGCACCACCGCCGGAGCACCGCCAGCCTTAGTTCCTGCTCAAAGCTTAAGTTCCGTGCCCAAGTCTGCCTCTTCCCGACCCCAAGCTTTCCTTTCAGGAAGAAGGTGAGTGCCGACCCTAAGTCCGCCTCGACCGACCCCTCCTATCCACCCGACCCCAGTTCCGTCTCGTCCGACCCTGTCCGTTTGCCGACCTTTGTCCGCCTCACCCGAGGGTCTGGCTGTGATCTTTTCTTCAACTTAAGGGTGTAAGTGTAAAACGTGGGAACCCTTCAGCGCCTACGTCTGAGGATCCCAGTTATCACACCCTCTAGTTCGAGGATCAGACCACTCGTTTCTTTCCTACCCGTACCTGTTGATCATCATCCGCTCTCTCCAACCGCCTCCCACTCCTGCTCTTTGTCGCAAGTTTCTGGGCTCAGGAGAGCCAGTGTTGCTGTCGACTTAAACGTGTAAGCTAACCCCTGCATTGCATTTCGTGTAGAGTTGCATCTCGCTGACGGCTTCTGCGAGCTGCACCCGGCGCCCGAAGAAGAAGCTGTAGCCGAGTTTCCGCCCGCTGAAGTCGAAGCCGCCCCCGAAGTCGAGCAGTTTCCACCCTCTTTGTTTGCAGGCAAGCCCCGGTTGCATGAGAATCCTACGTGTTTGCCAAACTTGCACATGCCTTCCGAATAGCATCTTGTGCATTTACGTATAGGAGTTGTGTGAAACCCTAGATGCATGACTTAGTAACCCTTGATATGAACACTAGCTGTTGGACCGAGTAGCTGCATTGCTTAATAGGAGACGGTAAAAGCCGAGTGATCTCCTGTCACTCGCGAGTTGTAGGAGTTGCATGTTTTACTCTCCTGTTACAACTATAAGGACGATGGACGGGGCAGGGTTTGGTAACTCTTTGGTGGTCGGATGGTTGCCCCGTCTGTCTATGAAAACTTGCTAAGGCCCGACAGTGGTGGTGTTCGTGATCAAGTGTTTGAAAGTACTAGCCTCATACTTAGTATGGGATGAGGAAGCCTAGTACCTGATTGAACCTAGACGTGAGCGGTCGCCCCATTGTTCTTGGAACGGAGTTTCCCCTGCTGGTTGTCGCACGTGGTGGCAATGTGTGGTCACAGGACGGCAGAGGCCGGGTCTGTGGAACCTTGCACCAAAGGAAATGGGCCCGACACGGGTTAGGGGATCGATGGGGAAGGCCGACACAGGAAGCGACCTCCGGGTGCGCGGATGTCGTGGGGCTAGGTTCACCATGCATGGTTAAAGAACTCGAATCGATTCGTCTGCCTCTCACAGTTTCAGACTCCTTGATCGCTATGTCACCCTGAGTAAATGAGAAATCTGATGATGGCAATGATGTTGTTTTATATATCCACTTGCTTGTTTCGATGTTTGCTTAGAATAGGTTGCATAACCTAGACTGGTCAGTAAATCTAGAACCGGAGCTAAAACTTGAAAATAGGTTGCTTAGCGCTTTTGGCAAATCCAACCCCTCAGCCAAGAAGCCTTGCATGTCTAGTTGGATGAGTAGTTGGCTCCTCCCAGGTTAAGTCTTGTTGAGCTTAGTAGCTCAGCCTTGTTGTGGCTCCTATTTTTCAGGTGAAGTTGCAGTTCCCGACCCCTCCCTTGTTGGCGCTTGGCCGCCCCAGCTCCCGCCAGGCTGGACGGTCGAGTGGGACCCCTCCTCGGACGGCGAGGAGAGGACTCAGTGATGTTCTGGCTGGCCTCGCCCGGACGTCCGACCCCGACGAAGTCTTCCGCTAGTGTTTTCTCTGTTGTCTTTTGATATAAAACTCTGATGTTAAAATTTTATGACTGAACTCCTGAGTAAGACTGTTTAATTCCAGTGGACTTGTTGTATTCTCTGTAACCACTCACCTTGCGTGGGTCTGCTGAACTCAATCCTGTTAAGTGGTTAAATCGGACGAAATCCGACGGCACTTCGTATTAACTCGGTTTAGGCAGGAGTGTCGCATGTAGGGTGGCTTAATCCTGCTTAATCAAGCTAATCCGAGGTGGTTCCGCCACAGCTGGTACCAGAGCCGAGTTCAGCATATCAGAGAACCCAATGAGCCCTAAACACTTCTTGAAAATGTAAAAGTTGCAAGAACCTTTCGAAAATCCCGTACAAACGTTAAGGATGACTTAGTGCGAGAGGCCTTAGGGGATTTTGGGGTTGTTTTAGGTGACTAATAAGTATCTGGTTATGTTGCTAACTCCTCCAGCACTTCACCACGTCTGTTATACGTGAGCCGAGTTCCGCATCACGAGCATGCGAGGGTTGATAGGGAGTTCCATTCAAGGGACCCTATCTTCGCGGTTGTTTTCGCCCACGTCTATCATACGTGCGCAGGTTCCGTATGTGATCCATACGAAGGTTGATATGGTTCGATTCCAACGAACCTATTGGCACGGTTGTTTCGCCACGTTTGTCATACGTGTGCCGATGCCGCATCACGAGTATGCGAAGGGTTATGCGGTTCTATTCGGAAGGAACCTCTTTCCACGGTTGAGTGCTGTCCATGCAGCCCTAAACGCATGGGTGCCGTTCCTATAGTGGATGGTAATGTTTGGGAACGCTTTCGTGAGTGCTGGCACGAAAGGTTCGGGTGTGTGTTTTCTGCAGGTTGCTAACCGCGTTCGTTAAGACGTTGCTAGAACCGACTAGATAATATAGGGAGAGACGTATTGTTGCCTTGTCACCGGCGCTGACCGCGTCAGACCCGAGGTTCGGGCAGTTGTTTTTGGTTAAGAGTACGGCAGGCCGTGCATGCATCATACAGAAATCGGTAATGTTCCCTTCTCAACAGCAACCCTGTCCGACAGAGTTCCTATGGATCTAAGGATTTCTAGTTTTTCTTAGTTGCTCTCGGTTAAGCCCTTCTGCTTCTCTATCCGACCCCTGATCTTCGGAGTCATCTCACGTGGCTTCGGTTTTCTTGGTTCCAGATGGCTGCTCCCGGGCATGTGGTGTTTGGAGCGGACGGTACTTTCCAATCAACCTGCCTACATTTCGAGGGGTTTCCCGCGATCTTGTGGGATACGTTGAGATGGTTTGGGTATCAGTCCCCACCCCTGTACTCTGGGCGGCTGTATGTGGAGCAGGGCATCCAGGCGTGCCGGGTGCAAGCACGGGTGCCACCCCCTTTTGTGCGGCCCGACTGGCCCTCTCTGGGCATCATAGCCTAAGGTCTTTCTCCGGAAGATACGTGGGAATCCGCCGCTCTCCAGTTGCTCACGCAGTTCTGTCAGTTCCACCCTGTGGAGATCACCCTGGACCCGATCGGTCTTTTTCCTGTCAGAAGTCGGATGGACCCGGCCTGGCTGGACCGCATCGACAACCTTGAAGTGTTGGTCGCTACCTGCGCCACGCTCACCATCTCCACCAACGTCAGATGCATGGCTGCGTTCTACCGGCTGATCGAGCTCCAAGGAAGGGCCATGACACTCTTTGCTCGGACTGCTACGGACACCCACGTGTACCTCCAAGCAGCTAGAAGAGATCTGGTAGGCCAAACCTACCAGCTGATCCAACGTGGAATCCAGATCCACGACATGCAAGACCGGATCTCTGAGCTGGAAGGAGAAGTTGCCGACCTTGTGGATGGTATGATCGAGCTCTCGGAGGAGAAAATGGAGGTGGAAATGGAATTGGCCGTTGCCAATGCCCACCTAGAGGAACACCAAGCTGAGCTTGAAGACATGCATGCCCTCAACATGCAACTTGAAGCTCAGGAGGACCCTGAGGAAGACGAGGGAGCGTCCAGCATGGACATAGAAGAAGATGGCGTCCCTTCTCCGACTCATAGTGTCCAGTGGTAGTTTGAGGGTTCTCGGGGAACCTTCTTTCCTTTGTTGTACTCCTCGGCAGCCTAGTTTTGGAAAGTTGTAATAGGTTAGCCTTGAGTTGAGTACTTCCTGAGTTGAAACGACGTTGTGTATAAAGTCAATCCAGTGCAGTGCACAGTTCTATCCTTTTCGTATGATGTGGATGCTAAGGTTAAGTCAGTAGTGCCGACCCTGTGTTGTTTTCGGGGAGCGTGTTCAGTTGGCCGGCCCTAGTTTGTTGCGAACCAGAGTGCGCCGACCCTTGAGACAGTTACCGCCTTGTCCGACCCTCTGTGAGTGTGGACCGTATCCGACCCCTTGGTTCGAGTGGACCCGACCCTAAGAGTCTGTTCGTGGTGTGGTTAACTGAGGTGGAGTACCGGGGCAAGTAAGGGCTAGCTGTGATGAAATGGGAGGAATGTGCTTCCTCTATAAGGACGTGTGATGTACCTTTGGCAGGAGTCGTATTAAAGGATTTCAATCATACGTTCCCATTCATTGGAATACACCTAAGGTTATGAGGTTAATGGGGCGTTAACTCTTGCATATGGCGCACCGCACGAGGTCTGGAACTATGCCCAGCAACAGTGACCAGCGCCAGGATCTTCCCCCGCCCCCGCCACCATCGCCATTGGAGGCAATCCTAGCAACTCAAACCGAGCTGCTCAGGCATCTGGTGCAAGGACAACAGCAGCCACATGGTGGTAGAGCACAGCAGCAGCATGTCTCAAGATATGAGGACTTTTTGGGGACCCAGCCCCCGCTGTTCCAAAAGACCCAGGAACCGCTCGACGCTGATGCATGGGTTCGGACGATCGAATCCAAGTTCGAGCTCCTTACCGCTCCATGCCCTGACAACAATAAGGCGCGGTTCGCAGCTCAACAACTGCGTGGTTCCGCACGGCTTTGGTGGGACCACTACCATGCCATGCTACCTGCTGACCACGTAGTCAGCTGGGGCGAGTTTAAGACGGCGTTCAAGGCGCATCACATTCCTGAAGGTCTCCTGGAGCGCAAGCTCAATGAGTTTCTGACCCTCACCCAGGGAACTAGGGATGTGCTGCACTACGCCCAGGCGTTTAACGACCTGTGCCGTTATGCGGGATATCACGCAGACACCGATGAGAAGAAGCGGGACAGATTCCGCCGAGGACTGAGCTTGGAGCTCAGGGAGAGGCTGAACCCCATCCGGGTGGACACCTATAACGAGTTGGTCAATCTGGCCATCTCCCAGGAAGATTGCATGCAAGCTCTCAAGGCCGACCAGAAGAGGAAAGCCTCTGTGGCTCTCCCGAGCCCGCCAGCCCGAAGATTTCGGATGATCCCTCCGCAAGCCCCTGGCCGACCCCAACCGTCAGGGAAATGGATCGCCCGACCCCCGCTGGCAACAATGCCCAGTTCGCCAGGCTTCCAACCACAAGTACCCAGGCCGACCTTGCCAACGCCACCTCGTCCGGTAGCCAGTAACAGATGTTTTACCTGCAGCAATGAGGGACATTTTGCAAGGGACTGCCCCAGGAGCAAGACTCAGCAGCAAGGCCAGAACCCCATGGCAGCCAGAGGAAGAAGGCCCAAGGTGCAAGTCCGACAAGGCCGACTCAACTACACCAGCCTGACCGAACTTCCCGAAGGTGCGTCAGTGATGACGGGTACTTTTCTTGTTTTAGAACAAGCTGTTGTGGTGTTGTTTGATTCGGGAGCCTCCCATAGCTTTATCGGGAGTAAGGCAAGGGAAAGATGTGGGCTAAGTGTAGGTCACACTAAGGAACCCTATGTGATCGCCACTCCTGGAGGAAGGATAACGTCGGATCAGGTCGTTATTCTTGTACCTCTCCAGCTAGGCCCCACCCTCTTCAAGGAAAACCTTATCATCCTTGACCTCGAAGGCCTAGACATCATCCTTGGCATGGATTGGATGGCCCGACATCGTGTTGTTTTAGATACCTCAGCCCGATCTCTTTTCTTCAGTTCGCCCTCTCATGGCAGCGCTACCCTATCCTTGACCCATCCTGAGTCCTTGACCCCTTGTGCTTTTTCTCTCTTGGGAACCCGTATAGAAGACCTCCCTATTGTCTGTGAGTACCCAGACGTGTTTCCGAAGGACTTGCCAGGCATGCCACCTGACAGAGAAGTGGAGTTTTCTATAGAGTTAGTTCCTGGCACAGCCCCGATATCTAAGAGACCCTATCGGATGCCACCCGCTGAGTTGGCAGAGTTGAAGACCCAGTTGCATGATCTGTTGGAAAAGGGCTTCATTCGACCTAGTACGTCATCTTGGGGATGCCCCGCCCTGTTTGTGAAGAAGAAGGACGGCATTTTACGGATGTGTGTGGATTACCGACCCCTCAATGCGGTGACAGTCAAGAACAAGTACCCACTGCCCCGCATTGATGTTTTGTTCGACCAGTTAGCCGGAGCAAAAGTGTTCTCCAAGATCGATCTCCGTTCTGGTTATCACCAAATCAAGATTCGACCTTGCGACGTACCCAAGACAGCTTTCTCTACCAGATATGGGTTGTATGAGTACCTAGTCATGTCCTTTGGACTCACCAATGCACCCGCTTACTTCATGTACCTTATGAACTCGGTGTTCATGCTCGAGCTGGACAAGTTTGTAGTGGTGTTCATTGATGACATCCTAGTGTACTCAAAAGACAAGGAAGAGCATGCCAACCATCTTCATATAGTTCTTCAGCGACTGAGAGATCACCAGCTTTATGCGAAGTTCTCCAAGTGTGAGTTTTGGTTGGATAGTGTCAAGTTCTTGGGACACACTATCTCCGCGGATGGTATTGCCGTAGATCCCAGTAAGGTGCAAGAGGTCATGGAATGGAAGTCTCCTGTCTCGGTTCACCAGATCCGGAGTTTTCTCGGACTGGCAGGTTACTATCGGCGTTTTATACCGGATTTCTCTAAGATAGCTAAGCCGATGACCGAGTTGTTGAGGAAAGAGGCCAAGTTTGTGTGGGACACCAAGTGTGAAGAAGCCTTCAAAACCTTGAAGCACTTGTTGACCACCGCCCCAGTTTTGGCTCAACCCGACCCCTCCAGGCCGTATGACGTATATTGTGACGCCTCTGGCACTGGGCTCGGGTGTGTTCTTATGCAAGACGACCGAGTCATTGCCTATGCCTCACGTGCGTTGCGACCTCATGAACTGAACTACCCGACCCATGACCTTGAGTTGGCAGCAGTGATACATGCCTTGAAGATATGGAGACACTACTTAATGGGAGCTCACTGCAACATCTACACCGACCACAAAAGCCTCAAGTACATCTTCACGCAAGCCGACCTCAACATGCGTCAGAGAAGATGGCTGGAGTTAATAAAGGATTATGACTTGGATGTGCACTATCATCCTGGCAAGGCCAATGTAGTGGCCGATGCCCTCAGTCGAAAACCCCGCTGCAACTGCTTGTTGTCAGCAGCCTTCGCCGACACCTTGTGTCACGAGATGGGAAAGCTAAGTTTAGAGTTTGTTCCCCATGGAACCCTTGATCACCTCACCCTTGACTCAGTTTTGGAGGACCGGATTCGGTCAGCACCAACTAAGGATGAAGAAGTGAAACGGATCATCAGTAAGGTCTTGGTAAAGGACAAAGGGTATAAATTTTTCCGGCAGGACCAAACGGGAGGTGTGTACCATGGAAATCGACTAGTAGTGCCCGCCGACCCCGAGTTAAGGAAGCAAATCCTAGATGAAGCTCATCTTTCCAAGTTCTCCATCCACCCTGGCAACAACAAGATGTACCATGATCTTCGTCAAACCTTTTGGTGGAGTGGGATGAAACCGGAGATAGCTCGTTATGTTTCAGAGTGCGACACTTGTCGACGTGTCAAGGCCAGTCACTTGAAGGTAGCAGGAACCTTGCAGCCGCTACCTATTCCCTCTTGGAAATGGGAAGACATCAGCATGGATTTCATAGTTGGGTTACCCCTTACAACTCAACGGTATGATTCTATCTGGGTTACAGTGGACCGCCTGACCAAGACAGCACACTTCTTGCCTGTTCGTACCACCCACACAGTCAAGCAATATGCCGAGTTATACCTCGACCGTATCGTTTCTCTACACGGTGTACCCAAGACCATAGTTTCAGACAGAGGAGTTCAATTTGTGGCACGATTTTGGGAGCAACTACAAGCATCTATGGGCACCAAGCTCATTCGAAGCTCAACGTACCATCCCCAAACCGATGGCCAAACCGAGAGAGTCAACCAGATCCTTGAAGACATGTTAAGAGCTTGTGTCATTCACTATGACAAGAACTGGGACAAGTGCCTGCCCTTAGCAGAGTTCTCCTACAATAACAGCTACCAGGCCAGTTTGAAGATGGCACCGTTTGAGGCCCTGTACGGCCGAAGATGCCGAACACCCTTGAACTGGTCCCAACTAGGAGAAAGACAAGTTTATGGCCCTGACTTAGTGGCAGAGGCCGAAGAGCAAGTAAGAGTAATTCAGGCAAATCTCAAGGCTGCCCAATCTCGACAGAAGAGTTACTCTGACCAACGGAGAAGACCCCTGCAGTTCAACCTTGGTGACCATGTGTACCTTAGAGTCTCCCCAACCAAAGGAGTGCAACGGTTTGGAATAAAGGGCAAGTTAGCTCCCCGTTACATCGGCCCTTATGAGATTGTGGAGATGTGTGGACCCGTCGCTTACAGGATCCAACTCCCAGAGCAGCTGTCAGCCATACATAATGTTTTCCATGTGTCGCAGTTGAACAAATGTGTCCGAGTTCCAGCAGAATTCCTAGAACAAGAACAACTTCAAGTAGAACCTGACCTGACCTACATCGAGTACCCAGATCGAGTTCTTGACCAGAAAGAAAGGCACACCCGACGCCAAATGGTAAAGATGTACAAGATCCTCTGGAGAAATCACACCGAAGACGAAGGAACATGGGAGACGGAAGAATATCTGAACAAGCGTTTTCCAGGTTTTCTATCCCATCAAGGAGGTAAGAACAGCACACCCTTGATCTTGAATCTCGGGACGAGATTCTTTTTAAGGGGGGTAGGCTGTAACGACCGACCCCTAATCTTTCCCAGTTAGGTCGATCTCAGCCCTTAACCTCCGTCAGTTGTTCTATTGATCGCTCTTAAGTGCTCAGTTTTCCACCAGTCCCGACCCCTGAGATCCGACCCCTGCCGCTTCGTTCCTTTTACCCGACCCTGGCGAGTTAAGCCATCCGTCGGATCCTGTCAAATCTTCCTCACCCGTCCGATCTTTTCCCCGGTGGACCCGCGAGATCTTTTTCCAGATCCCCCGCGTCAGCCGCACTCGAGTTGCATGGCTGCCTCAGAACCTTCCTGCCGCGTGGCTCGCCTTCTCCGACGCCACCGCTCAGTTTTGTCTCCAGCAAGCGACCGAGTGGGTTCCCGCGCCCTCTTCCCCCAATAGCAGCGGAAGCCCTCTGCACCCCTTTCTGCAGAGCCTCGCTCCCCGCGCCCATCATCACGATACCAGATCTCGGCCTCGGAGACCGATGTCGCCCGTCTTTTCCGTCCTTTCCAGCAACAGTTGCGCCGCCCGGTCGTCGCTACACGACGATTCCCCCACCGCCAAAACCGACCGCGGCCGCGACAGTTCCTTTCCCCGCCCTGTCAGACGCCGCCCGACAATCTGTTGTTCCGCGCTCTCCCCCGCGCCGCGTCCGCTTGTTCTCCCACCTGTGCGCCCTCGATCCTAGCGTCGTTTAACCGGTCGCTTCTATCACCTCTTCCACACAGCGACGCCCGCTTTCCGCCAAATCCCAACTACCGGTCTACTCGCGCCTACGCCGCTCTGACGAAGTAGCGCAATGATCGCTGGCGTCACCCCCGGAGTTCTGCTGCACCGCCCGGTTTGCTCAATCGCCGCCACGGCAGAGCACTCCATTGCTTCTCCCCGGCCTTCGCGCCGCTTCCCTTCTCTCTCTCCACGACGTTTCCGTTCCTCTGCTCCCGCAGCTATAAAAGGAATGCCCGTCGCCGGAGTCCCCTCCGCTTTTGTTGCCCTTAGTTCCCGCTAGCTCCCTGCTCAAGCTCATAGCGCCCTCCGCCCAATCTTGAGAAGTTCTTCTCCCAGTTCCTTCTCAGTTCATCCAAGACACCAGCAGCGTGCCCATTGTGCTGCGCAAGAGCTCTCTTGCAATCTGCAAGAAGCACCGCCAGCCTTAGTTCCTGCTCAAAGCTTAAGTTCCATGCCCAAGTCTGCCTCTGTCCGACCCCAAGCTTTCCTTTCAGGAAGAAGGTGAGTGCCGACCCTAAGTCCGCCTCGACCGACCCCTCCTATCCACCCGACCCCAGTTCCGTCTCGTCCGACCCTGTCCGTTTGCCGACCTTTGTCCGCCTCACCCGAGGGTCTGGCTGTGATCTTTTCTTCAACTTAAGGGTGTAAGTGTAAAACGTGGGAACCCTTCAGCGCCTACGTCTGAGGATCCCAGTTATCACACCCTCTAGTTCGAGGATCAGACCACTCGTTTCTTTCCTACCCGTACCTGTTGATCATCATCCGCTCTCTCCAACCGCCTCCCACTCCTGCTCTTTGTCGCAAGTTTCTGGGCTCAGGAGAGCCAGTGTTGCTGTCGACTTAAACGTGTAAGCTAACCCCTGCATTGCATTTCGTGTAGAGTTGCATCTCGCTGACGGCTTCTGCGAGCTGCACCCGGCGCCCGAAGAAGAAGCTGTAGCCGAGTTTCCACCCGCTGAAGTCGAAGCCGCCCCCGAAGTCGAGCAGTTTCCGCCCTCTTTGTTTGCAGGCAAGCCCCGGTTGCATGAGAATCCTACGTGTTTGCCAAACTTGCACATGCCTTCCGAATAGCATCTTGTGCATTTACGTATAGGAGTTGTGTGAAACCCTAGATGCATGACTTAGTAACCCTTGATATGAACACTAGCTGTTGGACCGAGTAGCTGCATTGCTTAATAGGAGACGGTAAAAGCCGAGTGATCTCCTGTCACTCGCGAGTTGTAGGAGTTGCATGTTTTACTCTCCTGTTACAACTATAAGGACGATGGACGGGGCAGGGTTTGGTAACTCTTTGGTGGTCGGATGGTTGCCCCGTCTGTCTATGAAAACTTGCTAAGGCCCGACAGTGGTGGTGTTCGTGATCAAGTGTTTGAAAGTACTAGCCTCATACTTAGTATGGGATGAGGAAGCCTAGTACCTGATTGAACCTAGACGTGAGCGGTCGCCCCATTGTTCTTGGAACGGAGTTTCCCCTGCTGGTTGTCGCACGTGGTGGCAATGTGTGGTCACAGGACGGCAGAGGCCGGGTCTGTGGAACCTTGCACCAAAGGAAATGGGCCCGACACGGGTTAGGGGATCGATGGGGAAGGCCGACACAGGAAGCGACCTCCGGGTGCGCGGATGTCGTGGGGCTAGGTTCACCATGCATGGTTAAAGAACTCGAATCGATTCGTCTGCCTCTCACAGTTTCAGACTCCTTGATCGCTATGTCACCCTGAGTAAATGAGAAATCTGATGATGGCAATGATGTTGTTTTATATATCCACTTGCTTGTTTCGATGTTTGCTTAGAATAGGTTGCATAACCTAGACTGGTCAGTAAATCTAGAACCGGAGCTAAAACTTGAAAATAGGTTGCTTAGCGCTTTTGGCAAATCCAACCCCTCAGCCAAGAAGCCTTGCATGTCTAGTTGGATGAGTAGTTGGCTCCTCCCAGGTTAAGTCTTGTTGAGCTTAGTAGCTCAGCCTTGTTGTGGCTCCTATTTTTCAGGTGAAGTTGCAGTTCCCGACCCCTCCCTTGTTGGCGCTTGGCCGCCCCAGCTCCCGCCAGGCTGGACGGTCGAGTGGGACCCCTCCTCGGACGGCGAGGAGAGGACTCAGTGATGTTCTGGCTGGCCTCGCCCGGACGTCCGACCCCGACGAAGTCTTCCGCTAGTGTTTTCTCTGTTGTCTTTTGATATAAAACTCTGATGTTAAAATTTTATGACTGAACTCCTGAGTAAGACTGTTTAATTCCAGTGGACTTGTTGTATTCTCTGTAACCACTCACCTTGCGTGGGTCTGCTGAACTCGATCCTGTTAAGTGGTTAAATCGGACGAAATCCGACGGCACTTCGTATTAACTCGGTTTAGGCAGGAGTGTCGCATGTAGGGTGGCTTAATCCTGCTTAATCAAGCTAATCCGAGGTGGTTCCGCCACAGTGGGTGGGTGGCCGTTTGCGAGGAAGTCCTTCATGCTCTTGGGGAAGATGATGCTGGGACGAGATGCCATCGACCTCGCTGGGAAGGATCTCGCAACCACCCATACCTAGGATGCCAACTATCAGATTTAGTAAACCTGGCAGTCCACCAGGGGGTTACCCAAGTGGTTGATTTGTAGGTGAGGGTGATTGCGAGACCAAGAACTTGAAGGTGATTGCGAGAACACAAGGGACATGAGGGTTTTAGATAGTTCGGGCCTCCAGAGAGTAATACCTTACGTTCTATATTTTGGTGGATTGTATTGCTTAATGTTGGGATCGGGTCCGATGCCCTCGGAGGGGGGGTGCCCTTGGCCGCCTTATATGGGCTTGAAGACCAAAAGTTACAAGTCAGTTTGAATCTAATCTACTCGGTAGTTACATGAAAAGTAATCTGAATCGGACTACAAAACGCGTTCCATGATATCTAGGTAGATCTGAACTGTCTTGTTGCCCTGACGTGTACTCCAAGTAACTTCATGTCCTTGGCCCGCACGCCCTTGTCGGGTGAGCCCATTTGTTAGGTCCAGTCAGTATCCTGGTCGGTGAGGACCCATAGGGTACCTGTATCCCTCAGTGACTATCTCTAGCACCGTGGCTGCTCTCGTAGCCCCCGAGGCAGAGACGGAGATTGAAGCGGTGACAGTTTTGGAATTCATAGTTGCCAACGCGTCTTCCGAGCTTGGTCCTTCGACCAATCTTGCCGTGGTTGATTCTGAAGCTCGTGCGAATCCTCTATCGTCTGGGAAAAATTGTCTTGAAGATATCCAACTGATCGATGATCCTCTACTGGACGTGGATATGGTCGCTGGAATGCTGGAGATGCACCACCGTATCGATGCTTATGCAGAGGTATGCTTTATCCGACTTCTTCCATTGACACATAACTTGCAATTAGTACCCATACCTTGATACGAGTACTTATTGTGTGGCACAGGATGTCATCAAACGCTCCCGTCGTTAGTCTCAGATGCTTGAATGCTATGGGGACACAGTACTCTATGTTGAGACCCTTGAAAAAGAACTTGCCAAGGACAGGGAGTACTCCTCCCGACTGCTGATGAAGTATGATGGCGCTGCCGCTGAGTACCGTAACCGCATCCAGCAACTTGAGGAGGAGAAAGACCGTCTCAAGGGGCGCAACAAATCGTTGAACCAGCAAAGCAAAGGTAATTGCTCTCCTCGTTGGATTCCGAGTACTAATTCTATTTGTAATACTGATCCTCTTGTGTATTATTGGTGCAGCGCTCGAAAAGTCAACGGAAGGTCTCCAGGACAAGTCACAGATTGGAAGAACGCGCATTACCGCGTAGCTGATCAGCATGATAAGCTAGTATTGAAATATGAAAATCTGGAGCATCACCTGGAGAAAGAGAGGAAAAATACGCGAAGATGGTGAAGTCGACTTGGTCAATGCCATGAAGACCATCCAGGAGCACGAAGCTGAGCTGAAAGCTGCTAAACTCGCTCTGAAGGAGATATCTGAAGCGGCCCAGCAAATAGCAGATATGGTGGAGCCTCTAGTTGAGGGTATAGAGCCCCGTCCGCTATCTGAAGTACTCAAGGATGGGCTAGGGAAATTTGCTAGCTATATTCAGAAGATGGCGAAGTCTATCTCCAAGCAACTACTGAGTTTTGTCAAATCTTTCTATCCTCAAGCTGATCTGACTCCTGTTGTGGAGGATATACCGGAGGACTGCTCTGACGAACTTTTTCAGGAGTACTTGCAGGAGATGGACCCCATTGCAGAAGAAGTAGCCAAGCATCTAGTCCTTGAGTAGTTCTGTATCAAAGCAAACATTAGTTCTGTATTGTAAACATAATATGAATGCTTTGAAATATAAATATTTCTAAGTCTTTTGCAATCTTTGTTGCTTTCGACTTGTTTTTGTGCATCTCACAATCTCCTCAGATATTTGCTCGTACAGTAGATGTGAGTGTCTGCGCACAAGGCTTCTTTGATGAGCCTCATCAGGCGCTAGTTGTGAGTATTCTTGTTGTGTGTTTCTTTGTTTGCGGTGCACAAGTACTCAAGCTGCCCAAGCGATAGACTTCTTTAATAGAGGTCTCTTTAGGATTTCAACGAGTAGAGCCTATCTTTACAACTTCTCTAAGTTGTGTTAATGTTATGCTCTGAAGAGCCTGGAACTGCAGACTTGTTATTACAAGCCGCGACTAGACATACTTGTCTAGTGAATAGTAACTAAAGTAGTTTAATTAACTCCTGAGGTACTGATGGCTTCTCTTTTTTCTTTGTAAGCCGCTAACGGACATATTTTCCAATGAGTTAACTAATTCGTGAAGTTTACTGCAGACTTGCTTTGCAAGTCGCGATTGGACAATTTTGTCCAGTGAGTTGAATAACTCATTAGAATTTTGTAGACTTTGTTATTACAAGCCACATTTGGGCAATTTTGCCCAGAGAGCTGAATAGCTTGCTGTAGTTGTGTAGACTTGTTATTACAAGCCGCAATTGGGCGATTTTGCCCAGGGAGCTTAATAGCTCTGCAAAATTGCTTCTGGAAGCCGCGATTAGGTAGAAATAAGTAGTCAAATTACGACAAAAATTATGACTGTTTTATTGAATTGTAATTCTACAACTAGGGCCGATGGCCGATTTACATGAATATGTAAATCAAAATTAGAGATAAAATCAACAGAGTTGCTCGATATTTCACAAGTTGTCGACGTACTCGCCAGGAAGATGTTGGAGCCTATACGACGTAGGTCTAGTGACATTGGAGACGATGAACGGTTCCTCCCATGATGAGTTTAGCTTGTGCAGCCCCTTTGTGTCTTGGATACGCTTGAGGACCATATCGTATATACTAAACGAACGTTCTTTGATGTTGTGATCATGATAATGGCGGATTCCTTCAAGGTACTTTGCAGACTGGGCGAGTGCTGCACAGCTATCTTCTTCGAGGATGTCTTAAGTCTAGATGCCTTGTTTCTTCTACTGCGCCCTCCTCGTACTGCTCGACTATTGGAGATTTTCACATGACATCGACAGGTAGGACAGCTTCGGATCCGTAGACCAGGAAGTAGGGTGATTGCCCTGTAGGCTTGCAAGGCTAGGTACGAAGCCCCCATAGGACATTGGATTGTTCTTTGAGCCACTTGCCTCCTTTCGTATTTCTGATATCATGCAGCCTTTTCTTGAGAGCTTCCAGTACCATCCCATTAGCGCGCTCAACCTGGCCATAGGCCCATGGATGAGCGATAGAGACGTACTGGACATTGATCCCTCTATTCTCGCAATATTGCCAGAACTCATGATTGTTGAAGTTGAAGCCCAGGTCTGTGATAATGCGGTTGGGGAAGCCGTAGTGGTGGACAATTTCGTCGAGCAAGTCGAGTACTCTATCTGCCTTTGGGCAGGTTACTGGTTTCACCTCGATCCACTTGGTAAACTTGTCAATTGCCACTCATACTCAGTTGAATCCTCCAAGCGCCATGGGCAGTGGACCGATCTTGTCAAGCCACAGCATGCGAAGGGCTAAGAGGGTGGTATGGTGATCAGCTTGTTGGCAGGGACGTGTTGTTGCTTGGCGAAGAATTGGCATCCTTGACATCGACGGACTAGTTCCTCGACGCTAGCGACAGCTGTAGGCTAATAGAACCCTACCCGAAAAGCTTTGCCCACGATCATGCGTGAAGACACATGATTGTCGCAGACGCCTTTATGGATCTCCTCGAGTATGTCCTTGCCATCTTACCGTATGACGCACTTCATGAGTACTCCTAATGTTGTGCCTCTTCTGTAAAGCTTGATTCCGACTAAAACATAGTTCTTGATGCGCCGTAAGACTTTTTCTGCCTCTATCTTTTCTGACGGTAGCTTGTGCTTTTTGATGTAGTCGATGAAGGGAACTCTCCAGTCTACGTCGATCATCATAACCTCCCAATCCGATGCGGTAGGACCTTGATTAGTGGTTGTTGATGGTGCCATCTCCGTTATGGATGGCTTGTGTAGCTCATGGATGAAAACCTCTGCTGGAACTTGATCACGAGTAGATCCAATCTTGATAGGACGTCCGCGGTAATGTTGTTGTCGCAAACTACATGGTGGAACTCCAGACCAGAAAATTTGTTCTCTAGCTTGCGTACTTCTAGGCAATACGCATCCATGTTCTCCTTGTGGAGATACCACTCATCGTTGACTTGATTGATCACCACTAGCGAGTCACCGTAGACCAACAATTGCTTGATTCCTTGCCAGACTGCTAGGCGGAGCCCGTGTAGAAGCGCTTCGTATTAAACTTTGTTGTTGGATACTTCCTAGAAGATTGACAGGACATACTTGAGTTGATCGCCTTTGGGAGATATCAAGAGTACTCCTGCGCTGGCACCCTCGAGCTTGAGTGATCCGTCAAAATACGTGACCTAATGCTCTGGATGCTCTGCTGGTGTTGGTAGTTGGTTCTCCGCCACTCTTCCATGAAATCGACTAGGGCCTGGGATTTGATTGCAGCCCTCAACTTGAATTTCAGGGATAATGCTCCGATTTCTACCACCCACTTAGATATTCTTCCTGTTGCATCCCGATTGTGGAGAATTTCTCCTAGGGGGAAGTCAGTGACAACAGAGACCTTGTGCTCCTAGAAGTAATGTCATAACTTGCGCGAGATAAGTAGTATTGCGTATAACAATTTCTGGACCGGTGAGTATCTAGCCTTGGAATATGACAACACATCGCTGACGAAGTAAACATGCCTATGTACTTTGTATACATGGCATGGTTCTAGTCTTTCGACCATGATCACCGTGCTAATGACATTGGTAGTCGTGGCTATGTATAGCAGCAGGTCTTCATTAGGGTTTGGAGCTGTGAGGACTGGTGGCTTTGATAGAAAGTCCTTTAATTGTTGTAGGGCTTGATCTGCCTCCTCGGTCCACTAAAACTTGTCTTGCCTCTTGAGTAATTTGAAGAATGGTAGGCCCCGTTCTCCAAGCCTTGAGATGAATCTGTTAAGGGCCGCCATGCATCCAGTCAGCTTCTGGACGTCCTTGATGCCTGATAGGGCATACATGTCGGTGATGGTGCAGATCTTCTCAAGGTTAGCTTCAATACCTTGGTGACTAATGATGAACCCGAGTAGTTTCCCGGAGGACACGCTGAAGATGCACTTTGTTGGGTTGAGCTGCCACCGGAACTCTCGCAGACTTGCAAAGGTTTCTTCTAGATCCGCAATCAGGTTGTCAGGATTTCTGGTCTTTACAACCATGTCATCCACGTACGCCTCTACGTTGCGGTGTAGCTGCTTTTTAAAGCATTCCTGAATTGCTTGTTGATAAGTGGCGCTTGTGTTCTTCAATCCAAAGGACATTGTTGTGTAGCAAAAAACTCCGTATGGGGTGATGAAAGCGGTCTTGATCTACTCTTCCTCCTTGAGAGCTATCTGGTGATACCTCAAGTAGCAATCGAGGAAATAAAGGAGGGCGCATTCAGCTGTGGAGTCGATGACTTGATTGATACTAGGGAGCCCGAAGGGATCCTTTGAACAGTGCTTGTTGAGGTCTGAGTAGTCGACACACATCCTCCACTCATTGTTATTTTTCTTTCGCACTAGAACGGGATTGGCGAGCCACTCTGGATGATAGACTTCTTTAATGAAGCTCGCCGCGAATAGTCTGACCAGCTCTTTCTTGATTGCTTCCCTTCTGTCTTGGGTGAATCACCGCAGTCACTGCCTTTTTGGTGTAGCTTTTGGATTCACGTTAAGTGTGTGCTCGATCAACTCCCTGGGCACCCCCGGCATGTCTGCTGGTTTCCACGCAAAGATATCTCGGTTGGCCTGGAGGAAGCTGACAAGCTCGATTTCCTATTTAGCTTTCAGCCCTGTGCCGATCAGGGCTTCTTTGGAGCTATCACCAGTGTTAAGGTCAATGGCTTTGATGTCTACTTCACTTGCCGACTTAACATTGGTTGTCCCGGACTTCTTTTCTGGAAACTCGAGTTCTGACGGGGATAGTTTCTTGGATACGGTGAAAACTTGCATCATCGAGTTTGGTACTTAGGTAGTCGTTGCTAGATCTATGGCTTCTGTGTGACAGTCATACGACCTCTTCAAGTCTCCGCACAGGGAGATTACTCCCTTAGGTCCCGGTATTTTGGTACTAGGTACACGTAGTGCAGGATGGTCATGAATTTGGCCAATGCTGGTCTTCCGAGGATGGCATGGTACGATGTTTTACAGTCCGCTACCACGGACCGGATGTATTATGTCCGGTAGTGTTCTTTTGTCCCAAAGGTAACTGGCAAAACCACCTGTTCGAGGGGTTCAGCCGCGTTGCCTCGAACGATCCCATAGAATAGAGAGTTCGTTGTGGTGAGCATGTTAGTGATGTCGAGGCCCATCTTCTTCAGTGTCCTGGAACATCCGACGGTCTTGGAGGCAATTCTTGAAGCAGTTAATAACATCGTGCTCCGTGATGTTCACGATTGTGGGTTTTTTGTCGAAAAAATAACATAAGCAGCTCCGCAGGGTCTCACCTTCTTGTTGCTTGACCTGAGACAAGTCGATCCTGTTGCCAGGACGCTGCATTGCCCCTACGTAGCTGTTGGTGAATGCCACCTTGAGGTCTTTCCACGAGTTGATGGAGTTCGTGTCCAACGATTCGAGCCATGTGAGTGGTGCCGCCTCCATGCAGATGGGAAAGTAGATGACTTTGGTGTCGTCGTTTCCCCCAGGTGCTTGTACTGACTGTGAGTACCACCTGAGCCATTGGATTGGGTCCTGCTTGCCATCATACTTGGTGATACCCGAAGGTTTGAACTTTTCGGGTAGAGTTGTCCTCCTTACATGTCTTGAGAAGGCGAGGAACTCGTCAGTATCATCTCCTGGGTGTTCGACTTCGTGCTCGCACTCGCGGTGCCGTCCATCGATGATGGTACAGGCGTCGCGGTTGGCGTTGATCTTGTTGCGGAAGTCTTCTATTGGGTGTTCGGGTTCTGGGTTAGCCCCACGGTGGCCACAGCCTCCTGAGGGTCCTGCCCGACTACCTTCAGCTCCAGCTTGGCTTGGTCTGGACGGAGGGCCTCTATGGCTGCTGCCATGTTGACTTTCCTAGGATGCAGTGCGTTGGACTGGCTGTATTGGATTCTGCTGATTGAGTTGTTCGTACGCACGATCTGCCAGTTCAGCCAACTGTCTAGTGTACTTGTTCCGCGGCATCGCACGAGTGATGAGATCAATAAACGCGATGGTGTCAAGGGGAGTACGATGGTGACGCGTTTGAACTGCTTCAAAGGTGTTATCCAGGTTCATGATTGGTAGGTCCGCTGCAAGGTGATAGCGGCGTTCTGCTCTTGCGGCGTTTCTTGCTCGTCGTCAAGTTCTTTGAGCTTCAGTCTTTTCTCCGACAATATTGGCGGTGAGCTCATCCTGCGAGATGTCATCTGGGTAACGCTCATGTCGTGGGTTTCTGTCCTGTTGCTCTTCTTCTTCATCCTCTTATCCAATAATGAGAGCGAAGGGTTCTCGTTCTGGGGAATAGCTTCCCGAGCTTGAAGTGATGACCTCCATGGTGCCGACCTCCTCGTAGATGGGCGATAAAGGAGTTCCCTCCTGGTACGGGAGAGTATCGAGGTAAGCAATGAGGCGCGAATCATCCTTTTTTGCAAGAGTGGGTGGCTTCATGTTGGGCCAGTAGACGAATCTGCCTTGGGGAGTTGATGTGATTAACAAGCCCTGCTGTGGACTTGATAAAGGAGTCTCCTCGTCCAGGTCCAAGTAGTAGTCGATGTCCTCGATCATATCCGTATCGGACTGTGATCTGGACAAGGCCGCCTGATAAACAGTGGCCGCATTGCGGAGTCCAAACGGGAATCGACTCTGGTGGCAACCCGATTTGCATGACGGCTTATGTGCCAGCTCGTGTGAGTTAATCCGTCTAGTAGAAGAAGTCGAGTTATACTCGGACTCATCCTCCCAGCCTCTGACTAGGTCAGAAATTGAAAATTCGCATAAATTCTCGATGAGATCCTCTAGAGCTTGGCGCTGGAGGTTCATGGTTTGCTGCTTCTTCTCCGGGGTTTACGTGATGTGGTGGTGGAAATTTCCAGTGCCATCCGCGATGCAAACCTAGGAGCCGAAGATGAATGTTGAGCCTGCTTCAAAACACGACGATTGGCTTGATGATGACTTGTGCCATTGAGTTCGCTAGTGGATTCTTGGCGAGATCACCTACCTGCGTGCCAGCTGTCGATGCTTAGACCCAGCAACCTACCAAGGGGGGTGCCCGAGGTAGTGTTTTGATTAGTGGAGCTCGTCGAGATCAGAAATTTGAAGGTAAATGCAGACACACGATTTAGACAGGTTCAGGCCACTGAAGCGTAATGTCCTACATCCTGTGTGTTGGTTGGATTCGATTGCTTTGGAGGGGGTCTCTGCCTCACCTTATATTGCCGGGGGCAAGGTTACAGGTCGGTTGGTTTACAAGAATACTAGTCGGATTCGACTAGAGAAGTTCTACTCGTATTATTATGAGTACTTTTCCTAATCCTCGACTAGTTCTTGTCTTTTCACGTAGACTACGCCGCCCTGCACCATAGTCTCCATGTTAGATACATCTCGGTGTCCAGCCATATATTTAAGACTGTCCAAACCTTCTGGTGGGTCCATAGATGTATGTACGACAATCCCCGTGTTGGAGTATAAGTGAATTGCCCACCTTCCCTGTGAGTTTAAGCTTTTGGGTTGAACTGGTTGGTGCATGCTGCATGCAACTCAATATGGTATCAGGATCAGAGGTCTCAAGTTCGAATCCTAGCAGGCGTGATTAAATAAAATAATTGTAGCCCACTCTAATTTTCACATATGCGGCTTGAGGGAGCCTGCAGGGGAAGTGTTGGAGTATAAGTGAATTGACCACCTTTCCCTATCAATTTAAGCTTCAACTTAATACCTCGTATTCTTAGAATGCATATCTACCTCCCTAAACTTGGGTTCGTGTGTCATTTAAGTCCCTATACTCTCATAATGCGGATCTAGCCCCCTAAACTTGTCTTTATGTGTCATCTAGGTCCATATAAACTCTAAAAGCACCATCATCTTAATTAAATTGATAAAAACTTATTTTTACATATATTTAATTTAATTATAATCAAATAAAGTGAAATTCAGCTCAACATGTGTGGAGAATATTGATGTGTTGAATCTAGAAAGATTGATGATATTTTACTTTAGAGGCAATATTTTAACTTGCTAGGAGTGCATAACAAGCGTCCTTTATTATTCTCGGAAGATTGTTCAAATTTGAATAACTCGTGATTGCACTTACTAAACTAAAATCAAAGGTTTATAAGATAAATTACTAGATGAATATTATGAGAAGCAGAAGGGGCAATATCATAGGTCAGAAAATGTGGCAATGAAAGTAATGGCTTTCTTGAGAGTATAAAATTTGATCTTATCGTGTTTTACCAGTGGGATGAGATAGCATTTCAAGAGTTTAGGGACCTATATGACACCCGAAGCTAAATTTAGGGAGTAAGATATGCATTTTAAGAGTATAGGGACCTAAGTGACATCCAAGTCCAAATTTAGAGAGTTAGATATGCATTTTGAGAGTATGGGAACCTAAATGACACAGCTAGACAAGTTTAAGAACCGGCCATGCATTTTACCCTTCAATTAATAAATAGAGCAAGAGCAGAGCTAAAGTTTGTAGGTTCCACTAGAGCGATCAAAACGTTTTGTACGTGCTATCTAATTTTTGACCCGATTGGTATGTCTGCATGTTTTCTAGACTGTTCCTGTACTTTAATTTGCAAACTGATCGAACAAACACCTTTAACCCAATGTCTATGAATTTTTCAAAAAGATCAACCGAAGAAGCCGTGAAACCGAAGATGTTTTGCTCTCTTCTTGGTGCTTGAAATAAGCTATATGATCTACCATAGGACACACACATCACCACATCGCCATAACATTTGTCCCTAAAACCTTTGTCGTCAGCGTGCATACATGTAATGAGACAAGAGAGTACTTACGTCTGAATGCCTGCGTGAACGATCGTGCACTGGATACGTTCGCTGATGTGCTGATAAACAAAGCTTCAAACAAGAAAGGATCACGCGCGCACATGGCAGGTACAGGTGCATCTCCTATATGCATGCATGCGTGCGTGCAGACGCATTGGCAGAGTTCCGGGGTGACGCGACTTGCTTTCCAGCCCTCCTTTTTTTAGGTCGCATCGCATGGCCGCACCTGCTGTCTGAGAGTGCCTGCGTGGCTGCGTCGACCGGTTCGATCGATCGGTGACAGCTCCTCCTCTCTCCTCGTGTATTCACCGTTCGGCGTTAGGTGCTTGACAATGCCCTCTCACGGACCAGACGGATGCGTCTCGACGTTGCAGCGAAGAGCCCTCGCAGTAGTACCAGCCCAGTCACATTGCACAGACACAGTGGTCTAGAATATGTAGGGATAGCATACTGCTACCCCCGCTACCCCTGTCAATCTTGCCCTAGGGCAGGCCGGCCGGCCGTTGAGCTAGATATACACACACATATATATTATCTCTGTGTGTATCCTACCGTAAGCAAAGAAAAGGGCCCGGGCACCGGCAATGGCCGGCGGGCGGGCGTCGCTGCTCAGCGTCACGTCGGCTCGGCCCCTGCCCCTCTGCCCGCACGCACGCACGCACGCACGCGGTGGTGCGCAGGCGGAGGCGACGACGGACGCGACGGGCGCTGCCGAGCCGAGCCGCGTCGGAACAATCCCGCGCGTGTGATTGCGTGTCGCTTTTCCTCATTCAGGGCCGGGGCGCGGATCACCTCCGGTGCCGGCTTTTCTCGTGTACTTTCACTCAGAGAGGGGGCACGCCGAAGTGCCCGGTGTGCAAGCCGGTGCGCCCGGATTCCTCCGGGCAATAGGGTGGATCCTCCCTCCGCCGAACGTTGTCAAGGGCATATAAATGGATGGGCCTTCGGGCTACGCCTACTACCTTGCTAGTTGCTAGCTGGCTAGGCCTGAAGAAGAGAGAGAGAGAGTACAGGAGCTCGCTGTACATCTGGCAGCAAAGCAAAGCCCTACTAGTAGGTGTAGTAGACTGGCTGGTAGCTATGGCCAGCGAGCTTGCTTGCTTGCTAGGCCGTCCAATCCGTGGGATGGGACACAGTACGTATAGGAGGTTTTGATTTGGATTCGCTTCAGTACTTCAAAGGGTTTTCACTTTTCTTTTTTCTGTTTCAAGCCCAAATGAAATCAAATCCGTGTAGTAGTTTAAGGGGAGGAACTCCGTAGTTGAGTACTTGCATTCACATACGGTTCAATACATTCGAGACCAGAGCAACCTAAACTATTCCGTAGCTTTGCCTCAGCTGATATGGTAGAGATTGCGCCGTGCTCCTCTTATGGAAACATGGAAACCAAGTAGCGGGCTCTCTTTTGGCACAGTATCCGGCCACCGCTGGCGCTGCCGCCTAGACGAGCTCTTTGGCCGCTGGGCGAACGCTCAGGTCACGCGCGCACCCGCCGGTCCGTCGGGTGCGCGCGTACGTACGCGCTCTGCCGCAACCCCGACCGCGCGTACGTGCGAGCTTCAATGCCGTCGTGCCGTGTCAGGCGCTATAGTACACGCGCCCCGGGTGAAGTGAAAAAAAAAACAGGAAGGTACAGTTACGTGCTGGCGGACATGCACGCAAGCGCAGGCTACTACGTAACGTACGTACCAGCTACAAGTGTACTTTCGTTCTCGATCACTTGCCATACTGCTGCGGTAACTAGCACAAGATGCACATGCATACGCCATGGATTCCAAAGAGTTTGAGATTGATCGAGCGAGGCGTGCAAATGGACACAAAAGTTACAAACTCGTTCAAACTAGCAGGAGATCGGTCCAAAGTCCAAACGCTTCAAAAACTCAATGTGAGTTTTTTTTTTCGAAACACGTAACATTACCCGGGTTTATAAATCGATGATGTTGCTGGGGTTTGGAGGTGTGGACGAGGAGACGAAGCCGGGCGTGCGTGCGTGCGCGCTGGCCCTGGCTGGGTCACAGGCCGGGCAGGGCAGGGGGGGGCAACAGTGCGCGGCCTGGCCCTGCGCTGCCCCCCGTGCAGTTGAAAAGAAAGGTGCCTGTAGTGGTTGCAGGGGGCTCATTCAGACAGCAATGGAGGGCATGCATGTTCTGTCACGGCATCAGGGGGCTCATCTCAGGCTCATTGCAGGGAGGAGATGGATCGCCTACTCGGCCAAGCAAGTCAAGCAAAGCGAGCCGGCTGGCCGCCTGTTTGTTGTTGCTACTCGTACCTGTGCTGTGCATGCCCCCGGCGTACGTACGAGTACCCAGCTCCAGCCTGCAGCTGCATTTAAAAATGCACGAGGCCTTTGGTATTTTTGTCACGAATAACTTTTCCTGCAGGGCGGACCTGCTGAAAGCCGCATCAGACACCAGGCCTACCTCTTTAATTTGCACTTGTCCATCGTACTTGCGCGAGATTCCTGCGAGATTGCAATCTCTGCCTCCTTTAAAAAGGGTCTCGCTTGTTGAGTACAGTACTTACTTCGTCGGCCTAGTACAGAAATATTGATTCAGTCAATGGAAAAAGGTGGCAGAAGTGTACCTAAGCTGGATTTTTTATGGATTTCCAAAATCTAGATTCTGACCGTAAAATCTAGACGGTGTTGTTTGGATTCATGAAATCTAGAAGCTGATTTTACGGTTGTTTGTGAGATAGATACCTTTTTATTAGGTCCTCAATACCATTTGTTGCTCAATATGGGAGAATCGGGTAATGACCTGGAAGGACGACCGATAAAATGGTAATTGCATGCGCAGAATCTGGCGGAAGCAACCCTTGATCGGCTACCGGAATTCTCAAGATCTGGAATTTTGGCTTTTGGAATATGAGCTAGAAGCTGTCATGTTTGGTGGCATCTCGGATTCTACCTTCTAGATTCTTAAAATCTACCCCAATTCAAATGGAATCTTTGTGCACCATGTATTTAGGATCAAAATTCTCCCATCAGAAACGATGATTGTGCTTCCTAATCCTCTAAAGTCCCGTTTGGTATTTTAGGATTCTCAAAATCCCAGAAACTGGAGTAGGGTAGCTTCCAGCAGCTAATGGATCATGAAATTACCATTTTGCCCACGCAACTCAGGTTGAACCCATCCTCATCAAGGACATAAAAAGAAATGTATGCACCAAACATTCATAGAATCAGCTACTAGAATCCATAATCCAAACAGATGCATCAAGATTTTTATCCAGAATCCTGCTTTTCTCCTTGAGCTCCATAGAGGTCATGGTGTTTTCCCAACGAATAATGGCCCTCAATGGTTGGATCCATCATCTCTGCCGCTGGATCCAGCATCCCTACTAAAAGAGAGGCAATTCCACATAGTATATGCCATCATCCCTACTTAGTGCACCATGTAGTTAGGATCAACATTCTCCATGAAGAACGGTGTACGTGTTTCCTAGGAAATGTTATTTTTGTTTTCTAATTTTGTAAATCCCGAACGAAAACACCAAATTTTATAAAATTCTGGCCAGAATATGGATTAAAAAGTGCAATTTTTTACGAATAACTCGAAATTTGCTACAAACAGTAATTATTAGTGCTTCCTAGTCCTCTCCTCCTTCCTAAAGTCCATGCAGATTTTAGTGTTGTTTCGCTCCTTTTGATACATTACCGTGGTATTTCCGACCTATATCTACTAGGTAATATCTATTTTGCCGAATACTGTAGGTGCAGTGGCAGCTGTATGTTCGACGTTGTGATCTCTTTGGAGACGGCGTGGACCGTGGAGAAAGATGGAAAACCTCCATGGTTTTGGGGTCGATTCTTTTTACAAACTAGATCAATTCATTTTTTCCTTAATAGTGAATGATGATGATGATGGTATAGCAAATATGGTGATTAGCAAGAGATTATCCCATTGACGCGGTCTAGAGCTGGCAATAGTATACGTTTTCCCGTTGCAGACTAGCTAGCCGTGTACACGCGCCTTTTTACTGGCGTACAGTACAGGGAGCCGGAGACGTACTGTTGGGCGCATGTACACGTACATTCGGACGTACCAATCCACTGTTGAGAGTGAAAACTGAATGAGAGAGAGGGACTGAGGGAGAGAGAGAAACGATCACCGATGAGGCAGCAGGCCTTACCCCTCTCTCTCTCTCTCTCTCTCCCTCTGGTGTCTGGCTGTGCGTGTCCTTGCAAAGCCACACATGTGGTGAGATGACATCTACACGTGCGGTGGGGACGCGCGTTGCTTTGTTAAACTCGGTGAAAGCCATGGGAGATGGCAGCAGTGGTGGCGGTGTAGTGGTAGTAGACAGCTGGGGCAGTGACAAGCCTTG
This sequence comes from Setaria italica, assembly GCF_000263155.2. Taxonomy (NCBI): domain Eukaryota; kingdom Viridiplantae; phylum Streptophyta; class Magnoliopsida; order Poales; family Poaceae; genus Setaria; species Setaria italica. The sequence continues at coordinate 28,126,516 of NC_028455.1, read as the reverse complement.
CGTGCAGTAAGATCTTCTGCACCTCGCAGCCCTTCCCCTGTGTTTTTTTTACCGCGTTCGGTCACATTCACACCCCCAGTAACTAAACTCATCATTTTGCAGCTCTACCCCTGTCTTTGCCTTCATCATGAGTAGTTCAGGACAGCAACATTTTGCAGATTGATCCAAGTCATGTATGTATATTTTGTAGGAGGGAGGGAGGGAGCTATCGCCCTCGCGGCCTCCGTGCCCTGTATCCCCGACCCGGAGCAGCCTCCACCGGCGCGCATAAATGGGTGTCGGCGACCCGCGAGCCAGCACAGACGATCCCCTCCCCTCCTTGGCCTCCCCAGCGGCAGCTAGCCTATCCAACAGTGAAAAGTACACAGCCCTCCTGTCCTCTGCGCGCTGCGTTTTTAGCGACAGGGAGTGCGTGCGGCTGCGGCCGGAGCTCAGCCTCAGCGATCCGTCTTCTGACGAGAGTGAGTGTGAGAGAAGCCTAGCTTTGCCTCTACACCTCTGGGGCTCTCCCTCTAGCTCGCCGGGCGTGCGGGTTCCTGCTGCGCAAGGAAAAGCTAGCCAGCAGTGCCATCCTCATCTCCTGCTCACACGCTCGCTACCTGCCCCTGGCCAGCAGGACGACGATGCCGTGCTCGTCGCCGGCTGCGCCGGCGTGGCTGCTGCGGGTGGCGACCGCGGCCGCCGCGGCGGACCAGGCCTCGTCCTCCACCTCGTCCAAGGGCGGCGGCCGCGTGCTCACGGCCGGCACCACCACCATGGACACGGGCGCCACCGCGGCGGGCGGGTGCGGCGGCGGCAATGCCAGCGCCATCGACCACCAGGAGAGCAGCAGCAGCGGGCAGTCCCGGCTCGCGGCGCGCGGCCACTGGCGCCCCGCCGAGGACGCCAAGCTCCGCGAGCTCGTCGCGCTCTACGGGCCCCAGAACTGGAACCTCATCGCCGAGAAGCTCGACGGCAGATCAGGTACGTGCGTGTTCATCTAGGCCGCCGTACGTACGTCGTCGCCCGTCGGTGGCGCTCGGCCGATCATATCAATAAGGTTATATGTTTGACATGTGAGCTATATTACTCGACACTTCACAGGGAAGAGCTGCCGGCTCCGGTGGTTCAACCAGCTGGACCCGCGGATCAGCAAGCGCCCCTTCAGCGACGAGGAGGAGGAGCGCCTCATGGCGGCGCACCGCTTCTACGGCAACAAGTGGGCCATGATCGCGCGCCTCTTCCCGGGCCGCACCGACAACGCCGTCAAGAACCACTGGCACGTCATCATGGCGCGCAAGTACCGCGAGCAGTCCACCGCCTACCGCCGCCGCAAGCTCAACCAGGCCGTCCAGCGCAAGCTCGAGGCCGTCGCCGTCGCAATGCCGCCGACCGCCGGTCCCGGGAACGCCGCCGGCGGCGGCGGCCACCACCACAACATCCTGGCCGCCGCCGCCGCCGCGGCGGCGGCGCACGACGCCGCCTACGGCTTCGGCGCCGACCCGTACGGCTTCAGCTTCCGCCACTACTGCAGCTTCCCGTTCCCGCCAGGCGCCGCGTCGCCCGAGGACCACCCGCCGCCGCCGCCGCCGCCTCCCTTCTGCCTGTTCCCCGGTGAGCTAGCGCCACTTAACACTCACTCCCAACTAGTCCGCCGTCATATTATTAGCTAGCCCGGTACCATTACCTAGCACACACAGCATCGCGTTGTTCGCAAACCGCAGAGCCTGCTGGCAGCCGGGCATATCCGGCAACGCCGGCTGACAGATGAGCCCGAGCAGCCAGAGCGGTCGCCGGAGCCCGCCTGTCAGCGAGTGTCACGGAACTGTTCTCCTAGCAGCTCGGCGATCCATTGATTCCTAAGGCATGGATTTTACTGTGCCCTAGGCAGGTCTTGTTACAGTGTCCGTGACGAGACCCATCTCTATCATCTACCTGGGGGTGGTGCCGTGGTGGTACGGTTGGGGGCTGCAGCGTTTCCACTGTGGACGACGGAGGAGGGCACACAGTACATTCAGGCAGGCAGGCGCACAGCATCGACGAACCATGATTCCATGATAAGCCACAGCGCGCACGCACACGGGAGGAATCAATGGGTCGGCGAGGCCCCGACCCGATCGGGCCGGCCGGCGGTGCACGGCCTCCGATGCCGCGCGCACCGGCACACACACACACACACAGGGCGGCCGTGCGCCGGGCCACCGGCGTTAAATGCCATGGCTTGCTTGAAATAGGAAGCGCCGCGGCCCGGGATCCCGTCGGCATCGGCGACCAGGCAGGTGGGGCACTGGCCGGCCGGGAAGACTTGGACTTTGAGCGCGGCGAAACAGTGCCGCGCACTGCCTGTCGCACAGTGAGAGAGGCAGGGAGTCGCACAGCGGCAGCGAGCAGTGAGGCTTTGGAGATGACGTGCCAAGGCGATGCCCGCCATCAATGCCCCGCTTCCCCCGCTTCCTGCTCTCGCCTGCTGTGCCTCGCTTCTCCTGTTCACCACCACACATAAGATCTCTCTCTCTCTCTCTCTCTCGTGGCCTTTGCTTTGTTTGTTTGTGCTCCCTCTCTCCTGATGGGGAGCTGTATTCTTGATGGCGCCATGGCGACGTCGCTTTCTCGTCTCCTAACTTCCGCGACGCGCAACGCAACCGCTTCGATTAAAACCAGTCACTGGCCAGCACTGTCGTCTCACGCGAGCTGCAAAATAATCTTGTCTTTTGATCCATGGCATGCAGGGCCCGGCGGCGCGGCGGCGGCGCACGCCGACAGGCGCCTCCCCTGGCTGTCGTCGGACGGCGGCAGCGGCGGGGGCCGGTACGGCGAGCCGCCGCTCCTGCTGCCCGTTCCAGGCGTCGGCTGGATCGATGGCATCAGCATGGGCGGCGGCGGCGGCGGCCACCACGAGCCGCACCAGTTCGTCCTGGGCCACGATGCGGGCGCGGCGGCGTTCGAAGGGACGGCGACAAGACAGGGCGCCGGCGCGCACTTCGACGCCGCGGCGGCGGCGGCGCCGTCACCGGCGTTCATAGACTTCCTCGGGGTCGGAGCCACATGAATGGGTATGCATGCTCCGTCGACCTCAGCATGCGGCTTGCATGCAGTTGCAGTTGCAGGTGGATCAAGGACGCAGGTAGCTCGAGCTCTAGCCTCTAGCTAGCTAGCTTTGCCATATGAGTAGGAGTACATCCATGGCGTAATTTATGTCGTAGCACTATGTAAATCTAGCTAGGACCTTGGGGAGGGAGATGTCTTGAGAGTTCATTTGCATTGGGGGCTCTGTAGAGGAGGGATGCTTGGACTTTGATCATTTGGGATTTAGTTACTTGATTAGCCCCCGGCCATGTATATCTATGTAACGAAGGCAAGGAAAGATCCGTCATGGTGAATCGGAGAGCTTACTTTGCAGTGAGTCTTTGATTTGCCAAGTGTAGATGAGGGAGGGAGCGAGGGACTGAAAGCCTAGCTAGATGGTCTAGCGAAGTAAGGTATAGTTTTTTTTTTTGGTTTCGTTGTCCTTGTACCGCGACAATTTCCTGCTTACATGTTGACATTGTTTCGTCTGATGTTATACTAAAACACATCTTTCGTATCGATTACGTTCGATATGAAAAGATACCTCTTCGTAGGTGGACAAAAATGGAAGAAATGATTTTTTTCACTCCCTAGAGAAGATGATATTATTTCGAAATACGGTACATAGAAATACACGCATGTACATGCACAATCCTATTAGAGCACCCTCCGGCAGATTGAATCGGCAGGTATGGTCTCGCTATACATGGTCTACCGGTAAAATAGTAAAAAATTGAATTGAACCGGCAGATGCAGTCTCGCTATCAACGGGTACTTGATCTATCTACCGGTAAAATAGCTATCGACGGGTACTTGATCTACCCGTAAAATAGTAATGGTATTTATTTTTAATAAATAAAGAAAAATACGAGCATTGAGTCGTGATCTCGCTATCGACGGGTACGTGATCTACCGGTAAAATAGTAATGGTGTTTATTTTTTAATAAATAAAGAAAAATATGGGTAAAATAGTAATGGTGTTTATTTTTCAATAAATAAAGAAAAATACGAGCATCGAGCCGAAGGCTTGCTAGTTTTTTAAAAATAAAGAAAAATATGAGCATCCATATGGAGTGAGTTGAAGTTCTCGGAGGTCACCCTTTAGTCCCGAAGTCTTGCTAGTTTTTAAAAATAAAGAAAAATACGAGCATCCATGTTGAGTTGAAGTCCTCGAAGGTCACCCTTTAGTGACTAAAGCTCTCGGTTAGTTCGGCTTTGTAACACCAACTGGGACTAAAGGATTACCTTTAGTTCAGGTTGGATCGGCACTAAAGGTGTCTCCACGGACGAGTTTTTTATTGAGGATCACCTTTAGTCCTAGGTCAAAAACAACCAAGATTTTTGTTGAGGATGGAAGGTCATTTTTCTACTAGTGCTTGCTATCAACAGGCACATCGCCTATCATTTAAAGAATAGCACGGTTAATTTCTATTCTAATAAAAAATACGAGCACTCATTGTTGGTGTTTACACCCGGCAACCTACCGAGGCGGTACCCGAGGTAGTGTTTTATGCGTGGGGCTCACCTAGATCAGGAACTTGATGGTGAACTCGAACACACAATTTAGACAGGTTCGGACCGCTTATGTCGCATAATACCTTACGTCCTATGTGTTGGTTGGATTGTATTGATGTCGGTTGTTTACAAGAATACTATTCAGATTCGACTAAAGAGTCCTACTCTAATTACTATGAGTAGTTTTCTAATCCTCGACAAGTCCTTGTCCTACATGTAGACCATGATGTCCTGCACCGTAGTCTCCATGTCTGACACGTCTCGGTGCACAGGTCCGTATCTAGGACTGTGCAAGCCTTCCGGTGGACCCATAGATGTATGGCCGATAAGCCTCCGAGTACTTTTTAGTCAAATGTAGCAGTCTCGAGTACTTCTGTAGACATCTCCGACTAGTTTTGTGGTGCTCCTTTTGAGCACTCCATCGGATTGAGTCTTCGAATGTGCTCAAGTACTACCATGCGAATAGATGGTGCTCAAACCCCATTTAACTTGGTCTTCAATCTTCAATCTTGAATCGTTATAAGGAAGGTGGATGAAAACCGCACTCCATATGGAGTAGCCCCCGAGCCTTAGGTTGAATCAAAGAATCAGGCTGATGGTCATTCTTGTAATCTCACATCTCTTTCCCTTAAAAATTCAAACAAAAAACCTTTTATCCAACGGGCACATGGCACACAGCCTCGAGCTGTTACATGACTAGTTTTGGTATAAGGGTCAACCACTAGTCAACGTGATCATTCGCCTCCAGTATCCTTATCTCTTCTGAAAAAATTGGAAACTGTTCCAGCGATGACTGAGAGCTTTTAAAAATGGAATATCCCCCGTAATTTTCACCTCTCGGTTAACTATGCTGTGGTTATAAATAACGGAGGGATTCACCCCTTCCATTTCACCTAAACTATTGCGCACGTTCACATTTTGACTGTAGCCCCAGCGCCGTCGCTTGCCATTCACGAGCTCGAGTGCCCTCCTCCCCCATTGCGCCCCTGTGCTTATGCGCAAGAAGACTTGTGTGGCAATGGCACCGAAGAAGGCATCGTCTAGCAAGGCGGTGGAGACCAAGAAGCACAAGGCCGCCAAGAAGGAGAAGGAAATCCGACTGCCGGCGCCGAAGTATAGCAAGACCGACCAGATGGCGCTGCCAAACCAGGCCTACGCCTGGAAAAAGTCCGTAATGAAGGAGGCGGATATCCAAGCATTGGTGAATGTTGATCTCCTCCAGGAGCAGGAGTTTGCCTACTAGAGGGAGGCCCACGGCAATCCGTGGCCTATGGAGAGCTTCGGCAACGAGACAGTCATCTTCGCACACTTCATCGACCGCGAGTTGGCTCTCCCGTTGTCCGACTTCTTTCGGGGTTTGTTGAGGTATTATAACCTGGAATTAATCCACCTCAACCCCAATTCTATCTTGCACATTGCAAGCATGCGAAGGGCTAGGAGGACGGTACACTGATCAGCTTGTAGATAGGGATGTGCTACTGCTTAACGAAGAATTGAAAACCTTGGCACCAGCGGACTAGTTCTTCGGTATCAGCGAGAGCTGTAGGCCAATAGAATCCCGCTCTGAAAGTTTTGCCCATGATCGTTCTTGATGATGCATGGTTGTCACATATGCCTTTATGGATCTCCTCCAGTATGTCCTTGCCATCTAGTCGTGAGACGCACTTCATGAGTACTTCTGATGATGAGCCTCATCTGCAGAGCTTATCAGCTTATCCTCAACTAGAACGTAGTTCTTGCTGTGCCATGAGACTTGCTCTACTTCTGTCTTGTCGAGAGGCAACTTGTATTCCTTGATGTAGTCGATGAAGGGGGTTCTCCAATCTACGTCGATCATCATAACATCCCGGTATGGCGTATCACTGTCGTGATCGGTGTTTAGATGGTGCCGGCTCCATTATGAATGGCTTGTGTAGTTCATGGATGAAAACCCTAGCTGAAACTTGAGCATGAGTAGATCCGAGCTTGGACAAGATGTCCGCGGCCACATTGTTGTCACGAGCCATGTGATGGAACTCCAGACCAGAGAACTTGTTCTCCAGCTTGCGTACTTCAAGGCGTCCATGTTGTCTTTGTAGTGATCCCACTCGTCATTGACTTGATTGATGACCACTAGTGAGTCGTCGTAGACCAACAACCGCTTGATTCCCAACGAGACTGCCAGGCGGAGCCAGTGCAGAAGCGCTTCGTATTTAGCTTCATTGTTGGATATCTCCTAGAAGATTTGCAGCACATATTTAAGTTGTTCGCCTTTGGGAGAGATTAAGAGTACTGCTGCACCGGCGCCCTCGAGTTTGAACGATCCATCAAAGTACATGACCCAATGTTCTGTGCGTTCTGCCGGTGTGGGTGCTTGATTTTCCCGCTATTCTGCCATGAAATCGACTAGTGCTTATGACTTGATGGCAGTCCTTGACTTGAATTCCAGGGACAAGGCTCCGAGTTCTACTGCCCACTTAATGATTCTTCCTGTTGCATCTCGATTATGGAGGATGTCTCCCAATGGGAAATCTGTGACGACGGAGATGTTGTGTTCCTGGAAACAGTGTCGTAACTTCTGCGAGGTGAATAATATTACGTATAGCAACTTCTGAATTGGCAGGTACTTGGTTTTTGAATCTGATAACACCTCGCTGATGAAGTAGACGGGCCTCTGTACTTTATATACATGGCCTGGTTCCGGTCTTTCGTCCACGATCGTCGTGCTAACAACATTAGTAGTCGCGGCGATGTAGAGCAACAAGTCTTCATTGGGAGTAGGTGTTGTAAGGACTGGTGGCTTTGATAAGAAGTCCTTCAATTGTTGAAGGACTTGATCTGCCTCCTTGGTCCACTGGAATTTATCTTGCTACTTAAATAGTTTGAAGAAGGGTAGTCCCCGTTCCCCAAGTCTTGAGATGAATATGTTGAGGGCCGCCATGCACCCAGTCAGCTTCTGAACGTCTTTTATGCACGATGGAGCGTGTAAGTTGGTGCACCCAGTCAGCTTTCTCAAAGTCTTTTATGCACGAAGAGCACGTTGAGGCCACTGCCGCCGTCGATGAGTACTTTTGTGAGTCGAGAGCCTACGACAACTGGATCTAGGACGAGAGGGTAGCATCTTGGATCGAAGAAATTAGTCCACTGATCCTTTCTTGAGAAGGTGATTGGCACCTCGGACCACTTAAGGAACGTAGGCGTTGCTAGTTCAATGGACATGATTTCCCGAAGGGCTAGCTTCTGGGACCGTTTTGTGGCAGTACCCGGAGTGCCACCAAATATGACATTGACGGTGTTGGATGGAATCTGGAACTTGCCGTTATCATCCTCGTCTTCGTCTTCTTTGGCTTTACCCTTGTCTATTGCTCCGAAAGATTCCAGCAGATCTTTCATGACTCTACGAAGGCTATAGCAATCCATCGTAGAGTGTTTGGATTTTGAAATGTGGGTGCCATGGGCACTGCTTTTCAAGAGCTCCTTGAACGGAGTTCTTTCTTGATTCCCGCCACTCTTCTTGGAGGACTGGGACATCACCACGATAGTATTGTCTAGCTTTCTTTTTCAATTTTGACCCCCCTAAGTAATTTCCTCGGTTGTCGTTGGGGCGATCGTTGCGGTTCTTATCGATGCATTGTCCATTACTCTGGTTGTTGTTGTTTTAGCCTCTGTTACAGCTAGACTTGAACCGCTCGATTTCTTTGTCTTTTTTGTTCGCCCAAGCTTGTATCATGGTCTTGAGAGACTTGATATCTTTCGGGCGTCTCCTGCCAAAGTCTTGGAACATCCAACGGTCATAGAGACCGCTCTGGATGCACTCTATGGAGTCCCGCTCCGTGATGTCCATGACAGTGGCTTTCTTGTCAGCGTAAATAGCTACGCAGGGTCTCGCCTTGTTGCTGTTTGATTTGCGACAAGTCGATCCTGTTTCCAGGACGTTGCATTGCCCCAGTGAAGTTGTTTGTGAACGCCGCCTTCAGTTGACTCCACATGTCAATGGAGCCTCCTTCTAGGGATTCGAGCCATGTGAGTGGCTCTGCTTCCATGTTAATGGGAAAGTAGATGACTTTTGTGTCATCGTTTTCTCCTACCGCCTGGATTGACAACAAGTGGCACCGCAGCCATTGGACTGGGTCTTGCTTGCCATCGTACTTAATAATACCCGGAGGTTTAAACTTGTCGGGTAGAACCATCTTGCGTACTTGTTTGGAGAAGGCGGGGAACCCGTCAGAATCTTCTCCCGAGTAGTCGACTTCCTACTCTCATTCACGGTGGCGCCCTTCGATGATGTCACGGGCGTCACGATTTCTGTTGATCTTCTGGCAGAGGTCGCGAGGTTGCTCAGACTCTGGTTGGAGCCCACAGTGGCTGCAGCCTCCCGAGGGTCCCGTCCGACTACCTTCTGCCCTGTGCTAACTTGGTCTGGGGTTCTTAATTCTGAGAACCTCGTTTTGACTTGGTCTAGCATCGTCGTTGTGACTGGGTCTGGCACTATTGACACGGTGGGAAGAGGTGCGTCAAACCAAGCTGATCGGGCTCTGTCAATCGAGTTGCTCGTACGCATGCTCCGCTAATAGAGATAGTTGCCTGTGTACTTGGTTTGCGGCATTGTCCGAGTAATCAGGTCGATGGATGCGATGGTGGCGAGAGGAGTATGATGATGATATGATTGAACTGCTTCAAACGCGTGGTTCAAGTTCATGATGGGTAGATCGGATGCAAGGCAGCGGCGATGATCCGCTCGTGCCATGTTTCTTGCTCGTCGACGTGTCCTTTGACTTTCGATCTCTTCTCCTTCTACATTGGCGGTGAGCTCATCCGCTGACACGTCATCTAGATGACACTCGCGTCGCGGATGTCTTTCTGGAGGTTCTTCGCCGTTGCCCTCTTGTGGAGCGACGATGGCAAGTAGTTCCTGCTATGGGGAAAAACTAGCCGAGCTTGACATGATAATCTCTGCAGGGCCGTCTTCTTCGTAAATAGGAGACAGAGGGGTACCCTCCTGGTAAGGGAGAGTATCGAGGTACACAACAAGGCGTGATTCGTCATTCTTGGCGAGAGCAGATGGCTTCATGTTGGGCCAGTAGACGAATGTGCCTTGTGGAGTAGATATGATTACCAGGCCCTATTGTGGACCTGATAATGGAGTCTCCTCATCCGAATCCCAGTAGTAGTCGGGGTCCTCGATTGAATTCAAGTTGAATTGTGATATGGATAAGGTGTCTTGGTAGACAATGCCCGAGTTTTGAAGTCCGAATAGGAATCGACTTGTATCGTAGACCAATTCACATGATGGCTTAAGCGCCAGCTCGTGGGACTGGTGGGAGAAGTCGAGTTGTACTCGGACTCATCCCTTGGGCCTCGGAAGAGGTCAAAAATTTCATTGAATTTTTCAACAAAATCCTCCAAAGCTTGGCGATGGAGGTTGATGTCGTAGTGCTTCTCCTCTAGGGTGGGCATGATGTGGCAGTGGAAGTTTCCAGCTTCGTCCGCGACGCAGACCCAGGAGTCGAAGATGAACATCGCGCCTTCTTCGAACGTGATGGTTGGCTTGATGACGACTTGGGCCATCAAGTTCGTCGTTGGATCTTTGGCGAGAGCCCCTACTTGGCATGCCAGCTGTCAGTGTTTAGACCCGGCAACCTACCAAGGGGGTACCCGAGGTAGTGTTTTATGAGTGGGGCTCACCATGATCAGGAACTCAAAGGTGAACTCGAACACACAATTTAGATAGGTTTGGGCCGCTTATGTCATGTAATCCCCTACGTCCTGTGTGTTGGTTGGATCGTATTGATTGATGTTGTTTGGAGGGGGTCTCTGCCTCGCCTTATATTGCCGGGGGTAGGGTTTACAGGTCGGTTGTTTACAAGAATACTAGTCGGATTCGACTAGAGAGTCCTACTCTAATTGCTACGAGTAGTTTCCTAATCCTCAACTAGTCCTTATCTTACACGTAGATCACGTCATCCTGCACCGTACTCTCCATGTCTGACATGTATCGGTGTACAGCTCCGTATCTAGGACTATCCAAGCCTCCCAATGGACCCATAGATGTATGGCCGACACTCGTACTGAGTCGAAAATTCAAACCTGGTTACACAGATTTCCTCATAAAAAAAATCTTATGAGGTGAGCTATATTAAATCGGTGAGAAGATAGTGTTTGATCTTCCCTGAACTTTTTAATAGTGCAAATCAAGAACGCATAGAGATCCAACCGTGGAAATCCACGTGGGAGTATATATACACTACATTGGCAAGCTACTACTCCCTATTCCTTTTTTCTTGAAGCATATCTTTAGCAGTTATTTATTTAATTAAATAAGCATTCGATGTTTAAATTAATTTTGATTATAATACTTTGAAAACATTTGTCATGACAGAACCTAGACGCATAAAGTTGCCAAAGTTTGCAAAGTTTACCATAGATATTTTGAACAACATCTTTTAAAAGTTCACGCTAAACCCTTGAAGGCCTGGAATTAATTATAGAAGATCGTTTTCTTTCTTCAATATAGAAACATCTTTACAACGCGTATCTAGTTTAGTTAGGATAAGGATAGGACAATAATTACTTTTACTATTTCTAAATATATTTATAACTTTTAAAAGTATTTCTACTGGCATCAACTTTGTATCATAAAGAGTTACTTTTGACCAAATGCTAGTACTAACAAAACGGGACTAGCCTTACAATTCCAAACAGATAAACTAAACCGATTGAGTTCAAATAAGGGGCCACCCCTAAGGTGAGTAGGGCATTGAACTTCTTGAAGCTACGCAATGTAGATCAAGGAACAAATTAAAGGCAAAACCCATTAAGGAGCAGTCCTAGCTACATCAGGTAGCTGGAGGACCCGGTTGAATATGCTCCTTGTTCACTTCACTGTCTCATGATGAGTGACACAAGCTAGGGCTGGCCAGCTTCTTCTTGTACTGCCACACAGTGCCACTAGCTCACTACAACTACATGGTTTTGTAATCATAACTACGGCCGGGTTTAATTTGTCCGTATGCGCCGCTAGCTTAGCCGCTTGTCCGTCCACACACAGCGCGTGCTCTGAGCGCCGTAGGCAATCAGCGAGAGCGAAAGCTAGCTTGCCAGCACGCAGGAGCGCATAACTGGGAGGAAAGGGACTTGCCGACTCAGTTGAGACGTCCTACGTCTCAGAAAACACTTCGTCCTCCATGGTGTAAATGGCTGCTTGTCTCTCCGTTGATGAACAGGGAGTAACATGATATGCACAACGCAGTATGGTTAGCTAGGCCTTTGTTCCGGGCAGAGACCGCGTGCTGTTCCAACATATTTCGTATTAATTTGTAGTGCTGACCTGTTAATTTGGAGTGCTGAGTTTGTGCTAGTTATCTGTGGTAGCCTACATTTCAAACCTTGTTTCTGATGTACTCAATCTGATCCAAAATATAAGGTGGAAGTTTTTAGTTTGCCATAAATCATTTCTAATTATGATCAATTTTGTTGGAGAACAAAAATACTCCAACATCTATAACATGAAATTAGTTCCATTAATTTATCCATAAAATATGTCTCCATGGTGTACTTATTTTGGTATTATAGATGTTAATTTATTTTTCTAAAAAATTGGTTAAAGTTAGAAAAAATGAGTTATGATAAAACAGTCACAAGGAAATATTTTTATACACGTGATGTTTAAATCCATGCTCATGGTGTCAAACAAGTGCCCCTCAGCCCTCATAAGAGAGTGAGGTGTGGGGCGGATGGGGGGTACAGGGAGTTCTAGCCCCCCTCCATTAGAACCAAAGGAAGAAGAGGAGAAGAGAGGAAAAAGGAAGGGAAAAAAGAGGAAGAAGGGGTGAAGGTAGAGAAGGAGGAAGAAGCAAGCCTCTCTAACCTTGAATCTTACTTCCGCCACGGGGCGTGTATGTGTCTTTCTTGTAATAGACAAGAAATGATCACCCAAGAAAAATTATTAAAAAGGTATCCTCATGATAAGTTGTTTTGAACACTAAGTATGATGCAGGAAGTAAGATTTTGACTAACAGTTGCTACATAAACATAATATTGTTCATTAAAACTAGTTCTCAAGATAGGTCTACTAGCTTAAGTCTTATGTAATCTTGTATATAGATGGTTATATAAAGTTAAAAAGAACTTTGATTGGTAGGAGCTCTAAAAACAATTCATACTTACTGCCGAAGAAGTAGTAAAACAAAATTTCTCACTTAATTTTCACGTCTATTTGGGCTTTGATCCAACGCTCAAACTTTGACAAACACCAATTTTAAACCATGTCCTTCCTCTACTCCATAGATAATTGATGTTTTGGACCACTATTTGAATCTTAGATTACGAATCAGTTTGTTTTCAGTTTTAATATTTGACAATGGTAGGAGTGTTATTTTTTAAGATCGTGTTGAGGATCAGAACAATATTATTCCCCCGCTAATCTTAGGATTTTTAGAAGAAATTAAGAAGGATAGGAGATGACGCATGCCAATCCCTTATTAAATCAGATCTAAACCTAATTGGTTGAAATCAAGAGATAACTAAGCCCTTAAAAGACAAGAGAGGCGTTTTTTAAACCATGAGTTGAGATTTAGTGTACTAATATACCCAGCACTCCTAGTATTTTAAATAAAATTTGAATGACAGGATCGCTTATATTCTCCGAAGGAGTACTTTTTTTAGCTTGGAATTCTAACCTTTGTATCCGAACGCTTGCATACATACAGATTGCGCCCTTCATCCACACAAATGCGTATGCTAGAACTACAAACCACACATTTTTTAGAAGAAGACCAACTAACGAAGTCACTTGGTGCTTCATACCAATGGACACGTACGCCTCAGTATAATTGTGGATCCACGAGCGCTAGCGGAGGATACTGAAGACCAAAGTCGGGAAATTTGTATAGAGTAACAGTGCTAATTACGCTAAAACATTGCAAAATCTCTTTACTTTATCACTGCCCCCAACCTATGCACTTGAAGCTCCACTACAGTCCACGAGCATTGCAAAAACTTGTAAATTAACTTTTGAGGCCAAGCTCAGTAAGAACGTAAGGTTTAATAGGACCGAACCCACGTCTAGCCATTTGCGCTGGAGTGACCCGACCACCTGAGATAGGGCTCGTTCTCCAATGGTTGTAGGTAACAATTGGCACTTCCCGTTATCTCTGATTAATAAAATTCTTTCGACTCTTGGTATAAGAAAGATAATTAAAAATTAAATTAAATTAAATTGGGTATGAGCTTTGTACTTAGTCTCATATATTTGGTATTTATTGATACTTTGATTTTCTCTAGGTAACTATAGAAACTTTCCTATTTTTTCACTGTACTCAATTTTTTCCAACTATTCTGAAAATCATAAAGACACTATTGTTCACTAACTTACGATAAAAACTGCCCTATTCCGAAAAAATTAGAATCCAAAGTTCAAACGCATGCCAAAATTTGAAGAAAACACTTCCGTTAAAGCCAGAAGTATCAGAGGAAACCTTTCAGAAAAGAAAAGGAAGTGTCAAAAGAAAACAAAATCAGGAAAAGTTTGCAACCCATCGCAATCGCAATACACGTATGTCAGGCCAATAAATATTCAGTTACGTCCGATCCCATTCCAGTTCGATCGATTATACCATCAGTTCGTTTTGTTTTGTCGGGGCATGTAACGTCCACTTCCCAGCTGCTAGCCCCTCCGCCGGAACGCACGAACTTCGCTGCCGGCATGATGGCCGGCCATCACCGCCGATTAGACCTGTCGGCCACATGCATGCGCGCGCGCGCGCGCGCAAGATACGCGAACGCAAACGCCGGCGGCGAATCGATCGGTCGCTGGAGCCCCAAGATGGAGCACACGTACGCCTCGGAGCAAAGGCGACGACGTTGATCCACAGCTACGTCACCGTACCGGTAGTTAGGACGTAGGCGTACGTAGCAGGGGCACGTCGCGCTCACTCGCAACTGCAACGGCCTCGTTCTGCATGCATGCACATAAACACGAAGCTCTTTGCACCGGTGTGAGACCTCGCTCCTTCGACCGCCTCGTCGGTGGGGGCGCCGACGACGACGGCGACGGGCCGCGCCCACGCGTGCCGGCCGGCCGGCCGGCGAATCAGAATCCTCGCGTACGCCGCTGCGCCGCCGTGGCCGTGGTCGAAGGCACATGGACTTTGGCTAGGTATGGCACACCTGGCACGACGCATAACTGGTAGCATCATTGCGGCAACATATCAGCAATAGGTTCGCACACATTCTGGAGACACGTATATTAGTAATTTATATATATATATATATATATATATATATATATATATATATATATATATATATATATATATATATATATATATATATTTTTGCACTGAAAATTTGAATGCGACCAAATTTTGAAAAAAAATATCATTGTTGGGCCCCTCTAACCATGAAAAAAAATAATGCATCTTATTTTCTTCAAAGTAAGCAATTTTGTCAAAATTGTGGTCGAGTACGGTATCAAATTTGTGATGATTTTAATTTTCAATCCATAACGGTTACCGAGGTTCATCACAGAAATCGAACCCGAATTTAAGTCTGGATGGGCATTTGCAAATTTGTGATGAAAATAAATAAATCATCATAGATCGTGCACCGTTTATGACATTCTGTGAATCCGTCGTGAAAAACCCATCATAGATTAACAAATTTCTAACAAATTTCTTGCAGTGTCCTGACTCTGCTCCTACCGGTGTGTTATGTATCAACCTCATGAAATGTTTATCGAAGAGATGTTCAGCAATATGCATGAGATTGGGTTGACAAAAATATGAGTATTCGTAAGCCGACACTAATCTCAAGGACCAATGTTTTCTGGGCCGCCAAGATTTTGGGCTCAAGCGTCAGGTGCGAATGTGCGATTGGGTGGCGCCGGGGGTGGTACTATGTACGCAGTACGCAGCATGCAGCAACACCCCTTCACCCTATGTTAGTCAAGTGAAAAATAAGAAAACAAAGCTTTGTACATTTGACATGTTAGAGAAGAATTATTAAACTAGAAAAAAATCTTTAATAGGTGGAACAAATTTATTCGAGCAAGTTTTTTCTGATTTGTTTTTTCCCTTCAGGTGATCCATCACTGATTGATGGAGAATTCCTTGACAAGTTTGACATCGTTGTAATTAGTTGTGCATCTCTTAAAACAAAGATGCAGATTCTTCTCTGGAACTAATTGTTACCACTGCTTAGCCTATACATATGATACTCCTCCCTCTTCCAAATATCAAGTAAAAGCGAAGATGATGACACTTTGTTTTTGTATACGTAGCATGGTTATTGCGCATTAGCACACAAATAACGTTGTTTAGTTATGCTGAACACTTTGTTTTTGTTTTTTCAATGTATGCTTATTGAATTGTTCAGTCAACATGATTATTGTGCATTAGCAGTTCAGCACACAAATTTGTTGTTTTAGCTACGTTGAATGCCTTTGTTTTTGTTTTTTTAATCTATGTGGCAGCTTTGCCGAGTACACTCGGCAAAGAGGCATCTTTGCCGAGTGTCCGGGCTGTGACACTTGGCAAAGAGAATATGTTTGCCGAGTGCCCATTTTTTTTGGCCGAGAGTCGGTTTAGCGAGTGCCCGACAAAAAACATTTGGCAAAGAAACGTTTGCCGAGTCTTTTTGTGCCGAGTGCCGTTTGCCGAGTATTACACTCGACAAACCCTTTGCCGAGTGTTTTTTGAGCTTTGCCGTGTGCCCAGGGCACATGGCAAAGCGACTGTTTCCAGCAGTGAAAATGTATATGAGCTGAACGAATAAGCCGGAAAAACAATGGGATGTATTGTTTGAGTGTGAGGAACGAATTAGAGAAGGCAGAGGAGGCGGTTAGCAGGGGGTTTTTTTTTGAGTAAAGAGAAATCTTTATTAACTGCCAACCTTGAGCAATTAAGTGCTCGATACACACGGGAAAGCGATCACGCCACACTGCACTATGGTTTAGTTGCTTTGCCATCATCCGTGCAAGCTCATTCGCTACTCCATTCTTATCTCTCTTTACTTGACTTAACACAAGTCGTGGAAGTCTGCATGTCGAGCTCCTGGCCTACAGGATGGTGGAAAGGTAAGCCGGTTACATTTTCACCTCCTTTAGGGCACGTGTACAACGGGGCTGTAAGCCCCGTCTCCGTAGCCTCCAAAATGCAAAAAAAAACCCGCCGCTCAGCAGTAAAGGAGGAAAGAGAAGATGAGCGTCGCCTCACCACGCGACGGCCCGGGCTCGTGCTCCCAGGCCAAGACGCCGGCTCGCCGCGCGTTGTACGGAGGCGTCGCCTCGCTTTGTTGCCTCGCGGATCCAGCTGTGCGCGAGAGAGAGGTGAAGATTGCCGAGCATTAAAACACTTGCAGACAACTAAACAGCAGCCTCTGTCTGTGGGTTGTACGTAGTGTCTGTTTACCCGTCTGTATTGTTGATCCCAATAACATACAGACAGGAGGCTGTCTCACCGTTGTACATGCCCTTAGGTACTAGTTGACCATCGCACAATCGGACTCAAGGATAGTCGGAGATCAGATCCACTTTGTCACCAATTCAATGCCTTCCTAAAGGGCAAAGACTTCCACCTCTTCTGCATTGGTCATTGGAGGCGCCACAAATGACCCCCATGCTGTGAGTTTGACTGCTCCAAAGTGGTCCCTGATCACCACCCCCACCCCTCCTTCTCGCCCGTTCTGTCTGAGAAGGCGCCGTCCACGTTGACTTTAAGCCAACGTGTTCAGAGGAGACTTCCTACCAGTTGGTCGCCTATTTTCCACGTTGATTTTAAGCCAACGGGGTTGGTCGCCTATTGTTTACGCTACAACTGTCGATGAAGGCAATGGGCATTCTTCAGGTGGTGTTTGGATCATTAGTTCATGGGCTAAATTTTAGCCCTTAAACTTTAGTCCTGCTAGGCTGTTTAGATCCATGAGCTAAATTTTAGTCTCTCATCAAACAATGACTGATTTGCCCCTCATTAATGACTCCATGCATATGCACAGGAATGCACATGCACCCATGCGCAGATTCTGAATGATTAGAGTTTTGTCATGCTGTCATGTTGCGATCACCAGTCATTCACCTGCGAGTTGAGGTCGAGTGCCTCAATGCCAATATGGGGACCATGGACGGATCCCGACCCCGAATACTAGCTCGCCTCGCCGAAGAAGACGTCACGGCCGGCGGGGGAGTACGTATCCACCTGCTCGAAGAAGTCCCTAGTGTCGTCATCGCCGTATCCGTCCATCGGCGGCCCGCGGATGTGGATCTTCTAGCTTGGAGGCGGCTTAGGTGCTCCGGCCATAGTGCTGCGGCCGAAAGGGGCGGCACCGGAGGAGCACGGGCTACTGGTGTGGCGAGAGGGGGGAGGTGGGGGGAATCGGGCGAGAGGGGCAGAGGCGGTGGAGATCTGGCGAGAGGGGCGGCGACGGACGAAATCGGATGAGAGGGGTGGCGGCGGTGATGCGGGAGCATGCGAGAGGGGGAGGAGGCAGGGGGAATCGGGCGAGAGGGGCGGAGGCGGTGGAGATCTGGCGAGAGGGGCGGCGGCGGACGAAATCGGGCGAGAGGGGTGGTGGCGGCGATGCGGGAGCGTGCGAGAGGGGTGGCGGCGGACTACGGATGAGGGCGATGCGGATGAGGACGAGGGGCAGGGTGCGGGCGCGTGCCTAAGGTAATGAGCGTGTCTGGGAGGGGTACGGGGCATCCGGCTGCACTTTTAGCCCGTTTTAGGGTCTCTTTGGGAGCTAAAGTCCAAATTTTAGCTCTTTGCCCCTTTTTGCCCACCTGTTTGGATCCCAAGAGCTAAATTTTGGAATAAAAGTGCAGAACTAAAATTTAGCCCTTAGATCCAAACAAGCTCTTCGGGCATCAGCAGTGTATCTGACCCCCACCCAGCTAAGCTGACCCCACCGATCATAAGGTCTTTGACTCTTGTGTATGAGGTCGCAACAGCCTTTAGATGTGGGTCCTGCAAATAAATAAAAAAATATCTCAATCCCGTCGTCCGCAGCGCGCAAGAGCAACGAGCCTACTACCATCCGCCTGCACCGCAAGGGAATCTCCCCACCCGCCGATTTCTTTATTACTTGAGACCGGGCCTCAAGCTTGAGGTCGGGTCCTAACTTTTTGTACTTAGGACTCCCTCCTGCTGTGTATAAGGCCAACCTTAAGGAGCTTAGAGCAACTTTAAGAGTTTCTTAAAAAATTCTTTCCCAAAATAAGGTATTGGAGGTTATGCTAAAAAAAATTCCCCTAAAAACATATTAGCTCACAGCAGATCGCTAAAAACTACCCTCCAATAATTCAAAATAGGCCACGTCATCGTATTGGGCCCATTAGGATCCGTTGCTTTTTTCCCCACCACTGTGACTAGGAGCCCCCTCGTGTTGCGATCTCCAGCGGCGCCGCGATTTTCCTATGTCCGTCAAAATTAGTCACCAGGAGGTTCACATCCTGACGTGCAGGCCCGGTACCCCTCCAAGTCACGCCGCCAGCCCCTGCGTGCACAAAGGAGTAGTCCTGCGATCAAAGTAAGGATTCACGTCGCCGCATCGTTTTCATTTTTATTTTTATTTTTTTGATCAAAGTAATAGTGTACACTTTGACGTGCGATCTAAAAAAGAAAAAACACTATTTCATGGCTGCAATCTATTTATTCTTCTTGATAATGAGGATTTTGTCGCCGCCCGTGTCTAGGAAAGGCAGTTCATGCAATCTCCAACTTCAATTGGAGATAGGTAAAAAGGATTCTCTATAAGTCGATGAAGCTTTTCGATGCATCTGGTGCTGAATTTGTCGTCAGATGATGACGATGATGATTTCTTCCTCTCTGTTACTCATGTGGCCATGAATGCAGATGAGTCCAATGATGAAACAAAACATCGTGGTTCTATCCTAGGGCATCGAGTACTTCGGCGAGACAGACAGGTAGGGCATCAACGCTTGTATCAAGATTATTTTTCAGATGATCCTACGTACGGACATAGTTATTATAGACGACGGTATGTAAACAATAGATTTATTTGGACCATTTTTTTGCAAAAAAAATCCATATTATATATGTGACTCATTACTCTTGACATGCTGGTTTCGAATGAGACGTACACTGTTTGTACGCATATGGAATGCCGTAGAACACGATGAATATTTCGTGCAGAAAAAAATGATGCCGGTGTACTTGGCCTTTCTAGTCTGCAAAAGATTACTGCAGCATTTCGGATGTTAACTTATAAAGTAGCAGCTGATGCTACAGATGATTATGTCCGTATTGGTGAGAGTACTGCTATTGAGAATCTGAGAAGGTTTGTCAGTGCTGTTGTGGAGGTTTTTGGAGATGAGTACTTGAGATCATCTAATGAAGATGATACTGCTAGATTACTTGCCATTGGAGAGAGTAGAGGTTTTCGTGGTATACTTGGGACGATTGATTGTATGCATTGGAGGTGGAAAAATTATCCTTCGGCATGGCAAGGTATGTACAACGGGCATGTGCATGAGCCTACAATTATACTTGAAGCTATTGCAGATAAAGATCTTTAGATTTGGCATGTTTTCTTTGAGATGCTTGGTTCCCACAACGATATCAACGTTTTGCACCGATCTTCTGTATTCGCACGGCTAGCTGAAGGTCAAGCTCCAGAAGTGAATTATACCATTAATAACAACGAATATACAATGGGTTACTATCTTGCCGATCGCATATATCCCTCGTGGGCTACATTTGTGAAGACCATACTTGAACCACAAGGTAACAAGAAGAAATATTTTGCAACTGCCCAAGAATCTTGTAGGAAGGATGTAGAACAAGCGTTTGGGGTTCTACAGGCTCATTTCGCTATCATTAGGGGGCCAGCTCGATTTTGGGATGAAGACACCCTCGGACAAATCATGAGGGTTTGTTGCATTATGCATAGCATGGTAGTTGAGGATGACCGCGATGAGGAAGATGATTTAAATTATGATGGGGTGAGAGAAAAGGTGAAGATTTCTCACAATGAAACACCTACAAGAATATAAGGGACAAAGATATTCACATTCAGCTTCAAGATGACCTCATTGAGCACATGTGGCAACATCATCCTGACATCTACAAATGATTACCTATAGTTTATATTTATTATTACTTTCAATAATTTTCAATAATTTTTGTACGTTATAGATTTATTTGTAATTGGCAGCAGCTGTTTACATCATTTTATGAAAGCTAATTAATAAAAGCATGAGGGCTTTGATCTCTGCATTGTGCTTCACTGAAAAAGCATGGACGTTTTGTAATGTTTGGTGCCTGACGTTCAATTTTTGTAGCTTGCGGCTGACTCTCATGCTGGCTATGGCTATTTTCTTCAGAAAGTACATTGTGAAATCATTGTGCTGGAGCTAAAAGTAGCTGTGGTTTTCACAACAAATTTATGGTCACAAAGCTCTGATTTTCTTCAGACTTTATGATTGACAGTGCAATCTGTTTGAACTTCAGAATTCATAGATCGAAAGCTCTAAACAAAGCGTGGCCTCATTGAGCAATGGCAGGTCGAACACCACATTCAGAATTAAGTGGCAACACCAAGAGATAACCAACCCCAGGAATCAAAGCGAAAATTTACACCCAAAGAACCTTCATCCATCAGGAATGAACAGAACACAATCTAAAATAGTTACAGGTCATGTAATTGAAGGAAAGGAAGAGAACAGAACACAATCTGAAATAGTTCCTAAATCAACAGAACACAAACATGATAGTAATTAAGTACTAGGCATAGTTAGTTGGCTCATGATCTCAGCTCGCAAGGACATGTAGTATTTCTTTTGCTCAGTAAGCTTCATGGTCATAATCCTCTCTTCATCCCTCCTTTTCTGCAACTGGACGTCCTGACTTCTCACCTCAAGAAGTAATTTTTCATTTGCAACTCGATCCTGTTCAAGAGCAAATGCCTTGTTGAACCTCTCCTCTTTTTTTAAGCTCTTTCTCCCATCAATTTTTTTCTTCTGTGCCCACATATTTCCTAAGATTGCTGTCACACTTTTTTTCTTCTCTTGCAGCAGTGCTGTTTTTGCCTTCTTCCTACCAATTGGCCTTGTCAATGTATTATCCTCTAGGCCTTGAACCTCACCTTATCCTATTTCACTTGGTAAACTTGCACTCGGATCAGCAGTTGAGTTTGTCTTCTGCTTCTTGTTAGATGTTTTAGCAGAAGCTAATTCATCAATTTTAGAAAGCTATTTTGGTTGTGATCTCAGCTTATTCCAACAATGCATGAACTGGAATGTTTTCTGATGTTCGTCTTCAGACTTGTACAAAGCACATGCCTATGTAACCTACACACACCAATATCCAAGGGATATTCATATACGATATATAAAAATAAAATAGTCCAAACAAATCATGGTATTGCATAGTGAGTAAGTACCTTGTCTTTCATTGTAGTACCACTCTGACATCTTAACTCAATCCGTGTTAGACATCCACAAAACTTGTTCACACATTTTTGTATGGTCTCCCACAGGTGCATGAGAGAATTAATGGTACACTTTGAGGGGCACGTCTTGTGTTCATGGAAGTACTCATAGATACGAGATCAATATTTGCCACCTTTTTGATCTTTGCCTACGACCAGATCCAAGCTTACATTCAGCCACGCTGAAACCAAAATCTCATCTTCATGGTCACTGAAATTTTTTGATCTCTTGTGATTTGGCCTCACGGAGGGGCTACTGGACCAACTTCAATTGCCTATGACTGTTGGTCAGCATATGTGTTGCTATAATAGATTGGTTAATTGTTGATGTTGGAAAAATATCTATTTCCTGCAAGCATTTAATCACTAATAAATTTTCTGTCAAAGCTTAATGAACGCTTCTCTCAGTTCAAGAATAAGTTTTCAGGTAATAAGAACCAAACTAATTTTGATAAACAGGTCCAAGGTTGCTCTTGTTTCCAGGGACAGGTCCAAGGTTGCTTCTAGGAACAACGCATTCACCTACAGTCTTACAGATTAAGAGTCTGTTCTACAAACTACACTATCTCTCCCATGATAAGCCGACGGAATCCATCTATTATCATACAGAATTGAAATGAAAAGCTTATGATTCATACCATTCCCAAATGAGTTGCCGTTAGCCGCTTCAAAGGCAGCAGAGGGGTCGACGGAATCCAAATCGTCGCCGGGAAGGGCTGCCATCGGAGGACCACTGGGCAGGTCAAGGTTGTCGACGCTGGACCTCTGCAAATTTGTACCGCTGCGGTCCATTGAGGAATGTGGTCGCCGTTGAGCCATTCAGGGTGCTGGCCGCCGACGAGCACCACGCGCCATTGAAGCATCCCACCGCCGTGCCTTACTTGGCCCTGCCGGATAGGAGCGGCCAACAGTGGTGCCTGCATCTGCTTCCTGCTCCCTTGCCCCGCCGCCAGCTTCCTCCCTCGCCTCGGACTGGAGCCGGTTCGCCCCGCCGCTGCCGCTGCGCGCGCGGGGGAAAGTGCTGCTTGCGCGCGGGAAGGGTGGTCTGCTCGCGCGCGTGGGAAGGGTGGTCTGCTCGCGCGCGTGAATCGGCCGATTGGGGAAGGTATGTGAACGCAAAAATATATGCGGTGGCCGGCTGTTTTTTGGCGTCGCGAAAAGATTGGGGGAGGGTTGGGGGAACGGTTGGAGTTCTTTTTTTATTTTCCCCCTAAAGAAGATATTAGAGGTAAGATTAGTAGTCTTTTGGAGTTGCTCTCGGGACCCCTTATTCTCAACACTCCCGATGCCCTGTACACCAGAAGACATGTGATTCGTCATCAAACAAAAAGGAGAAAAATTAGAATTTTTGCATATTATTATCTTTGGGTGGACGCTGGTTTTGTATACATTAGTATTTTCTAAACTGGGCTAACATTTTCTCCAGGATAATATGTATATTTTTCTCAATAATAATAACAAAACACCAATGCTACTATCCAATATAATAATCTCACAAAGTTAAATACATACATTAGCTGCAACCTTGACAGCCGTCTTTGCTCTTAAAAAAATAAAACTGCTGTAAAAAACATTTATCCCTGATTTCCTGCAGTGTGGGTAAACCTCGCACCTCAACCCATTGATTCCCAAGGCCGCGACGACCTTACATGCACGGGAACGTGTCCCATGCACGTCTGCCGATCCATCCGATGGAGATGCCCCATCCGGCCGTTTAATGAGAGACGGTCCATGCACGCCGGCGTACGCGGCCACGGGATCCAAACAAGAGGCGGGCCGGGGGACGCGAGAACGACGGGTGCTGCGTGCCGCGCGCGTCGCCTGCCAGCCGGGAAGCGGGAAGGGTCGCCGAGGCCGTCGCCTACAGTTGTTTTGCGGTCGTCGACGTACTAGCCCTCCCTGGTCCCCTAGGTTGGTCCAGGAATTTGACGGCACATGAATTCGTAGCATCGTGGGACGCCAACTTTATTTCCGGAACAAGACAAATTCCTTTCCTTGATTTGAAAGAGAAACGAGAATCACGAGTAGCAACAGTAAATAGGCCGCCATATAGTATAACTCTGTTACAGTTAACACATTTAAATTAGAATTGCCTATGAAAAACTACTTTGACTGTATATTTCGCAGATATTTCATATCAGTAACTGTGGTAAAAATTAAAGAAAGTGAATGTATCAGTACAATGTCTAGGTAGAAGTGAACACTTTTGTGATTTTGGAGGGAGTAACCATGTGTTCGGTGGAAAGGCACTTTTTGAATGTTTATATATGTCCAGCTCGAAATTGTTTCAAAAATCTTATAACTGGCCAGCATTCAGATATTGTTTGGTTGTGCGAACGTCAATGGATGGAGGGATTAATAATGATAAAACTTTGGAAACAACTTTGAAAACACGGTACACTGCAGTACATTGTTCCATACCTGTGTTTGAAGTTGTTCACAAAATTTCTCAACAAAAACAAGCACGAGCCGCTCGTGCTAATAATTCTGTACTGATGGGCACTTGAAGTCAAGTGCACATCACCGGTGCATATTCCTCGGCATAGACCTAGCTCACCCTATTGCCGCAGCTTTTGTCGCGACGCGTGACCAAGCTAGGCAGCTAGGCCATTCATTTCCGGCCGCGACTCCGCGGCGCATCAGCCGGTCCGGTCCTGCCGCGGCCGGCGATGCCGCGCACGAGGCGGCCCGCCCCGCCCTGCCGGTGTGTCGCGCGCGTTCGGCTGCGGGTGCCCATCCAGACCACACGGTCCATGGACGAGACGGCAGTTGGCATGCCATGCATGCCCGCGCACGGCGTCCACGGCGCGGCCATGGTCGAGACGTACGTCCTCGTCGTCGTCGATCCCTACTCCATGCATCTTCCGCGCGCCACGCGCGACACGATCGAGGATATATGCGTGGCCGTCGAGCTCGCGGTGCACACCTGCTCGGGTCGCCGTCGCGGCCGCGCGCGTGCCTTGCATGCTCGGCGCTTGCGGCTTGCGCATCTCCCGCCGACCGCCGGGAGGGTCGCCGCGCGGGACGGTTGGGGGTCCTGGTACAGTGGTTCCGGTCGTGCATTCCGTGCGTGGTGGCCTCTCGCCGACGCCGGCACTGCAAAGCTAGCTAGCTGAGTGAACGCCCCCTGCTCCCGCGTGTTGGTCCAAAGACCGCGACGGCTCATGATCTCGTATTCCCGTCCGATCGCGCGAGGACCACGTCGTGATATGAGCCGTAACCCGTAGTACGTGCGAAGAGCAACCTGCTACTGCTAGAGAGATCACGCTACACGGTTGGCAGTTTTCTCAGGCGCGCTCCCAACGGGGGCTTGGCCGGTTTCAATCTCCGTTTACCGTGTGCACGGGCAGACGACGGCACGCACGAGTGTCGAATTGCGTGGCGCCTGGCGGCGGCGGCGCGACACGTTTGAGCTTGTGTCGACCGGCAGGCAGAGTCGATCTGCGAGCGGATTCTCCCCTCCGCCCTCGTGCAGACCACCCGCACGCACGCAGGCGCAGGCCACAGTGCCGCTGGCCGCCTGGCCCGGCCGGCGACTCGCGCCTGCCGAGGCGCTGGGGGCGCCGCTGTGCCGCAGCGCCGGTCGGGCGCCTGCTGGGCCTCCCCCAGTCCCCCGGGATCCTCTGCGGCGGCCGCCGGGCCGGGCCGTCGAGAGAGGCATCTCCCGCGGCTCGCCGTTCGAGACGGCCCGTGCGTCCCCGACACCCGTGTCGCCCTCGCCCACCACCCACACCGCCTGGTGGGTTGGGTGCCTGCGTCGCCTGGCCGTACCCGTGTCGCCCTCGCCCACCACCCGGACCGCCGGGTGGGTTGGGTGGGTGCTTTTGTCCTGGCCTCCTGGGCTTGATCTGCGTGCGTGCTCGGCTGCTCGCCGATGCCGTACGCGCCCGCCCCGCCGCCGCTGTAGCCCCGTTCGTGCATGACGCGGCGCCTGGCCGTGGCCGGTGCCCGTCACCCACGGACCACGCCGCGCGCTACTGTGCCGGCGTCATTGTACGCGACACGAACGGTGTGCCTCATCGTGGGGGGCGCACGCGCATCACAAGTTGCTCTCCGTATCCGGGCCCGGAGCAGAGCGCCGCGGTTAAATCCGGACAGGCTTGATGCATGCATGTTTCACACTTGGGAACGGGCCGGGACTCGGCCGGCCGGGCTTTTCGAGAGGACGACGCTGGGGGGATTCGTCAAGGAATTTGGTTGAGCTGATTTCATGAGGTCGCCGGCACGGCTGTCACGAGTTGCACTCCTCATCGGTTTTGCATGCGGATCGAAATGAAAAGACATTACCAGATTTGGTTACGTATTTCCGGCCGTTAGCCACCAGTTCGATTGGTTCTCAGAATCGATTGTGCGGACACCTACCTTGTCAATGAATAAAATGTTTCCACGGGTTCATTCTCTGCTCTCAGATGTACTGCACAACAGATAAATTATCTACAAGCAATGGATTGGGGGGGGGGGGGGGGGCATATTTTCATGGTTTATTGTTCCAACCTTGCTTGCAATACCACAGTAAATAAATGCGTGCACACAATTGCTCGGGTTAAGTAATAACAATGCCAGTGGTTCAGTGAGCATAATGCCATCTGACCCAGAAGTTGAATGAAACCACAGCTCGCCAACAATCGATTTCAGATTTCACAACAGAAACGAGGATTCCCTCACTGTAATCATGGTCATGCTTCGGCTTTCTGTGCTCCAAGGGAATATCCTTTGGAGGAAACGATTTCCTCTAGGTCTTGTTCAGATAACAGCTTTGTCGAAGGCACGAATTCTTCGTCGTCAGGAAGCACTGTTTCTAAGTCTGCAGGTTGGACTGAGAAGTGTTCTCCCAGGGCCGTGATGACCCCATCAGTGAAGGCGGACCGTGAAGGCATGTACTCCTTCATGCGGCACAAGAAATCCGTGTGGTTTCTTGCCTGAAAAGAGAAATGAGATATGTACATTAATGGTGAAGATTGCCATTTGTAAACCTAAACTGTAAAACATGAGCGGTATACTATTTCTGAAATAGGCTCATTCAAGTGAACATATGTTGTAAAAAATGTGTAAAACATATACGAGCAGGAAATACTGTTTGTGAAAGGGGTCCACTTCATCTACAATATTTTTAAAATCCAAAGAGGGATTGTTGGACAGTTTGGGACCAAACCTACACAGTCAGAGTTCCACATTTTTCAAAAAAAAACAAAATCAGCTCATTCCCAACCAAAATCCATGGACATTACACTATTTCCATGTAAATGCCAGATCAAGAATCAAGACAGTCAACAGCCAGTGGTGAAACCAATATCAGTTTGCAGTGTATTACCATCTGGTTCTCAACAACTTGATTATTGTTCATATGTGCCCAGAAAATTCTTATAGCAAATGAGCTCTAACTCCATGTTAATGAAAGCTATATGATAACAACAATACTACTCAACTCTGGTTTAGACCCAGGTGAAATAGTTTCCTTTAAAATTTCTCACTCCACCTTCACATGGAGTCATCACAAACTGAAATTGATTAATCAGTAAAGCCCGTTCTTGTGTAAAGTGGGTCTGCACCAAGGTTTGATAATCCATACCATTACTAAGCAATACTTCCACCAGAAATCAACTAGTTAAACTAAGTCACTATTTGGCACAGCTTGACTTCATTGCATTATTTTGGGCAATGATAGATCGTCACATCCAACAATTGATAAAAAGGCCAGTCTGCTTTATTTCTACCCAGTGCTTTGCTTGACATCTACATTATCGTTCAAGTACAACAATAAAGCACTTCCAGTAAAACTCATATAGCTTTCTAGGATTCGGTATTAGCAGTTACTCTTGAAACTTTAGCTTGCGCAGTACACATGCATGATTCTTTCTAGTTGAGTAATCACTAATGTTGGTAAAATAAGCAATGGTTAATCAACTACCACTGGTTCTTGGACCTTACCAGGTCAAGGATTGCGACAACTACTGGCGGTTCACACCAATTAGGGGTGAAAGTTCACTTCAGGTGGCTATAGAAAACATTATAACACTACCTGGAGAAAACTAACATAGACTTGTTTAGAAACCATTGAACATGATAGCACGCATGCTACTCATGTACGAGATTCCTACCCTACTACCTCTGCGCACCATAAATGAAAACTAAAGATGCTCAAATTTGATAATATGATCGGAGATGCTCATAGGTAAACATCATTCTCGATGTCTTTTTTTTTAAAAACAAATTCTCAATGTCTTTTTGCAAAGGATGCTGCAAATAAGATTGAGAAGCAGTTAGAATCATACCAGTCGATACTCAGGTGCACGCTTCGGGATTTTGAGATAATCCATATTTTTCACATCATAATCCCACAAGAATGATGTGTGATGAACCCAACGGTTTTTCGTTATTGACTGAGCATTTCCACCAAACTTGCGACGACTAAATGCATAGTCTGAAAAAACAAATGCATACCAAGTTAATATCCTGGACAGTATTGCAGATCCTGAACATTGCAAATCAGTTTCCCAACATACCTGGGATCTTACTGGTGCCAAGGGAATATTTTAACAAAGTAAATTCGAATTTAGAAATATATTATGTTAAGTGAAGGATAGTAAACTCTGTCCGCTTTAATGCAATGAACAAAGGCAACAATTTTTATCCTCAAAAGATACACCAGAATACACTGCATTAAAACATCGCGTTTTTGCTCACTATAAGTAATTCAATGTTAAGCTCTAAAATGACGAAAATCTGTGTTGATCTTCCATACCATTCTCACGCAGATGGAATTCGCCAAATTTGTCAAACACTTTGCCATATAACTGCCCACTCCATGACATGATGTCCCTCGGAAAGGGCTGCAACCCGGCGACGGCACTCTTGTTGCATATGAAGGTCACAAACACCGTCCCCTGATCAACAATGACGGTGCCACCTCCACTGAACCTCCTCACGACCGATACCCTGTCCCGGAGGACCGGTTCTATCTCAACAAGCTCCGAGACTCTCCTGCCATCACGACAACAGAATTAGGAACTCGAATGCGAGCCACAAGAGCGCCAATGCCGACAGAATCCATCGGAGAGGAAGATAAGTTTTTACCCGGAAACGCCCATGACGATGGTGGGGGGCGCCGTGCCGTCGTTGATGACGCACCAGTTGTCCGCCGTGCGGCGCAGGAGCCGCTCCTCCAGGTGCAGCTGCTGCATGATCGGCGCGCCGCTCATGGTGACCAGCCGCATGAGGGGACGAACCGCGCCGCGCCCTACGGCCGACCCGGTAACGGCCATTCCGTCTTAGAGACGCATTCCGTCGAACAGGTACCGTGCGGCTCCTCCCGAACGAGCTTTCAGGTTTCGACGGCAGGGGAGGAGGGGACGGCGCTAGATGTGTGTTATCCGGCGGCCAGAGGCGCGATGGAGACGGCCGCGCGGGGCGGGTGCGGGGCGGCGGCGGATTGATTCGGCGCCGCCTTGGAGGACGACGGCGAGAGCTTTGACTTGGGTGGACTTCTATTCTACACGAACACGACACGGGATGGGAAGGGTGCGAGTCACAGGTCACAGGACCAATCAGGGGTATTGTCCGCTGGCCCACTGTTGAAGGAGGCAGGCCGAATCATCTAAAACAGCAAGAAAACGCTGGGCTAGACAATATGGCCGACTGGCAGGCCGAGCCCAATTAAATCTACTGTGAAAGCAAGAGCAGATCTTTCCTCTCAACATGATGAACAGAGTTCCCTTTAGAAAAATCTAATAACATCAGTTAAATAATGCAAGTTTGAAATACATAAGTTCTCAACTTGTTATAGCAGAGCTCACAGATGAACCATTGTCATTTCTTGAGGACAATGAACTGCTAAACTTCTTGATCTTCCTCAAGAGGGGCAAAAAACCTAAGATGACAATATCGTTGGGCATGTATAGGGAAGTCTCGGAGCGTGTCAAGCCGTCCCAACACTCGGTGCATTTACATCAGATGGACGATGGCAGCACCAGCATGAGCATGACTTCTTCCCAGCATCCTTCCTCCCACTTGCGAACCGATTCTTCTGTACTACGCATAGGGACTCGCGGACACTAGCGCATGGGTCTGATTGTGATCATGCCAATTGCCAACGTGCAAATGAGCACGAGTCCCTTTGCATTGTAGTACTGCAGAGGAGGCTCGTCTCTTACTTGATCTCCAATCCCTGCAGTAACATAGAATCCAATGGACATTGCGATGCACTCCTCCGATCAGAAATATAAGTCATTTAGTATATTGACATGGTCTTCAATATGACAACATGACTAGCAATATCTATAAAAATAAATTATCTTAATTAAAATGATTTTTATATATAATGATTATAAAGAATTAGCAATCTTGTGTTCTCAATCTATAAAATTATTTTGTTATTTACCATTACAGCTAAAAGAATTTGATTTGGGACAAACCTAGGTGAACTTGTATTTCTGGTTGGAGGAAATAGCGTAGTTTCCAGCCCTTGTGTTGGACGAGGCATGATCTTCCAAAGTCCAAACATCCATTAAGAAATTTCTGTTGTTTTCACCTGTTACTGCACCTGCATTACTTTCGTATCCTGTTGTTTTTCATCATTTTTTCAGATGCAATAATTAATACAAAATTCTTGTCACTAGATTGTATCTCATCACTCACGAATTAATGTGGAACGTTTGCCTGTTTTCATTGTGATTGTTGGCAGTTGCGATGGTACGTATATGCAGGCAGCCTCTCCCCAAATAGCATGTTCCAGATTCACTTTCAGCTACGTATTTTGTTGGAACCAGAACTAACAGCTGTGTTTTCCTGTTGCGTAGTCGAGGGTATTCTATCTTCCAAGTTCCAATCCATCTAGCCCCATGTCAATTCTTTAGAGCCCACGCTTATAACTTATAAGTTACCTGTTTAATTCCACACATAAGCATTTACGGACAAGCAGGTGTAAAAAGGCACGGAACGAACCCCATCGAGAGATAAGATACTGATCAAACAATCTCTACCCTTAACCACCCTTGTCATTAATGTACATACCAATCACCCCTCAGTACTCACTCTCCTCACCATGCATACAGCATTATTACAACACAGTCCTTAATCTCCTCTCCGGATTAAACACACATCACAAACTGATGATCCACACAGAAAGGAATTCACATCGATCGCGTATCAATGTATGTCCTCCTGTCCCCATCAGCCCACCAAATTGGTGATCACTCCCCGTCGACTCAACCGGAGAAAGTCTGGATGATGGTGTTGTGCCATGGGTCGGACAGGTGCTGCAGCAGGTTGTCGAAGGGCCCCTTGCCGGTGACGTTGTGCTGGATCAGGAACCCCAGGAACGCCAGCATGGCCAGCCTCCCTGCATGAACAGGCACATCACATCCGGATATGGTTAGTAAACATTTAAAGTTGCCGGCGGACGGCGACCGTGTAGTCACGGGATCAGACGCTACTCACCGTTGGCGAGCTCCTTCTCCTTGGCCTCGAGCGTGGGCGCGAAGTTGAGCGGGTTGAAGACGCTGCCGGGGTATCCGCACTCGTGGGGCGGCAGGCTGTAGCTCTTGAAGATGGGGTCCTGGTTGACGCTGCCGGGGTTCTTGATGTCCTGCCACCGCCGGATCTCGACGTAGTGGAAGAGGATGAACTCGATGACGAACAGCGTGGACGACGACGCGAAGTACTCCGACTTGCCGGCGTCGTACCACTGCGGCGCGTTGATGAGCCCGGCCTTGGTCAGCACCTCCGGGATCAGCATCCCGGCCACCCCCAGCATCGCCCACCGCCCGTTCACCAGCTCCGCCTGCACGAACCACCGCAGGTTCTCCGGGTCCTCCGCCAGGCCCAGCGGGTCGAAACCATTGTCGCCCGGCAGGCTGCGACAGCAGTCAAAACACAACAACATGTCAACATGATGTGCGGGTCAGTTAGTCAGCTGCTGTCGCCGCCGGCCGAAGAGCTAGCACTGACCTGCCGTCGAGGTAGGCGGGGGAAGGGAGGCCGGGGAGCCACTCGCCCTTGGCCTCCGCCCTGAGGCTGCGCCTCGTCGGCGCAGCGGCGCGGCCGAGGCGGCTAGAGTGGCCGACGAAGGCCGACGACCTGAGCGACGCCGACGGGCGCAGGGCCGCGACCGGGGTGCGGGCGGTGACGGACGCCATGCTTCGCGGTGAGATGGGAGTGGCAGAGGAATGGAGAGGAAGAGCACGTTCGTTTTAGCCGGCAGGAGCAGCCAAGGTTTGTATTAAACTGCCGGGGCGGGGCACCCCGGCGGGTGTGGCCAGGAGGCGCCGGCTGCCGCGGACGGCGGGGATCGGCGGCGCGGCGGGATCGGACGGACGGGACGCCGCCTGGGACCGGGTGTGGCCAATGGGGAGCGGCGGCTCTTATCCTGCGTTATCCGGATGCTGGGATACGGGGGAATCAAACGGGGTGTTGCCATTGGATGCCGGTGCGAACCATGGCTAGTGCTGGCTGCCACGTCGGACGGGCAGGCCTGAGGAATGGGCGAATGGCTGGTCCAGATCGTTCGGTGCCTAGATTTTAGTATGATCTTACTCGTCAGTCGTGACTGCCCTTTGGTGCCGTAGGGAAAAAAAAAATCTCGGTGGCACGATACAAAGTTTTGGATCAGTCGTGACCAACAAGTATCTTGCACGAGCACGATGAAAAGTTTTGGATCAGTGGTTGGCACGACAATAACTGGTTTACATTCAGTACAAACTCTGAAAAGATTCCACGTCACATTTAACATTTAGATTTATATGGTTACAAAACGTTACCCGCTCCAAATTAAAGATTCCAGTTGACTAGGTTCTAGCAAAAATTCCCACGTCCAAACGTTTGTGTTTAGACGGAAACAACCAGGTAACACTTGCATCTTATTCTCAGCGCTCTACCGAACAGCACTTGCCACTGGAGGTATTGCAAGAGCGCGCTGCGCACTTGAAGAGAGACATTAGCATCTGCCTCCGACAAATCATGACTTGCGAGGCATCAAAATAACTCAGAGATTGAGCTCAACAATACATCATTCAGGCTAATAGATTAACATTTCTAATTTCGGCGGACAGTTTTACAGACAACCGGCGCAGAGGTATACTTGCGATGCGAGCTCGCAAGTTACAAAGAGCTACATTGAAGAGTTACAACGCACTTCCAAAATTTCAAAGGGGCATATGCAGACCACAACTGGCTGCAGGTAACATGCAGTTGCTCTCTGACAATATCATCGAATGGAACCACCTTATTTCGGGAAGTACATTGGTTGGCCAGCTGGTGGTGCGTGCGGCGGTGCACCAGGGGGGATGCCGTACTGGGGCATCTGCTGTGACGCCTGAAATGGCACAGGTGGGGCGCCTGAACTGGTTCCAACAGCAGGATAGTGAGGCATGGCGTTTGCCATCATCGGTTGGCTAGGGTACGGGGTGGATGCAGATGCGAAAGCCCCTGCCTGCATGTTAGGATTCCAAGCAGGCACTTGTCCAACTCCAGCAGGAGGTGATGCTGCTGTGCTTGCATAAAACGGAGCAGCTGGTGCTGCAGTGTTCTGCCATGCCACTCCTGGAGCTGGTGCTTGTGCAGCAGCTTGCAGTTGCGCATTAGGGTCTGAAAGTGTGTAATCCCTGCTTCTCTCATCATGCGCCTGAATGCAAACAAATGGTCCCCAGTTAGACCAAGGCGAAAACAGGAAGCTCCAAGGAAAACAATGTTGAGAAAGCGTACTTTTGTCAAATTGAATGAACAGCAATAGGTATTCCGTTTTACTAATTGAGCCAACTTCATTATTATTAGTCCACAAGATATTTACTTCAATCAATTATTTGCTAATTTACACAGCCTGAAACTACTATTTATACCTTTACATTGAGATCAGTATGACGAGAGTATGACAGATGAAGCTTACAGTAACCACCATCATATATGCAGTGTCCCTCCAGGGCTTGTTTAGCAACTGCTGCAGTTGTTACATCTGCAAATATAGCTTTTTGTCAGTCAAATGAATATGTGTTCCTCTACTAAATATTAATGCTATAACTCCATAGCAAAGGGAAAACAAGATTAGCAATTCCACTCGAAAACAAGAAAAGAATTTACAGGGTGCTAAGGATCCGGGGACATGATGTCAAAAGTATGGGCGAAAGAATATTTAACCTTCCCTTTGTTTTTATCAAATCAGTTCAATTTCATCTATACCCCTAGATAGTGCAAACAGTAATGAGCATCAATAAGTTGAATGTCATTTGGATTGTTATATTTTTCAAAGATGTGCCTCAATAAGCTAGAGAAAGGACCACAAATCAGATGAAAAGACACTATTCAACAACAGGACCTCTGCTAAGACATGTTGACAATAGTAAGTGCTGACTATTCTAATCCCCAACACGCTAAACAGATAAAGATGCATAAAGTGGGACTGGGTAAATGTCTTGAGGAAAGTGCAATGATTGACAGAATGGAAGTTTGTAGCAAGCCCCTATTAAGAAAGAGAGTATGATTACATAAAAGGGTAAAAAATGATCAAGAAATTACTAAAGGCAACTTTATAGCTGTTGAAAGTTGCAGATGTCCATTTTATGCCTTCCCGAACTCCGACACCTCTCTGCTGAAGTTCCCAAACTTAGAAACTTACGATGCAAAAAGGGAGAGAATAACAGCGTGACTGGTTACTCATGTTAACGAGATTGGGAGAGAATGAGAGGGTATAAATCAGGGAAAAGACTGAAAAAATGTCATTAAATTTGCATACACGCAGTATATTTGAAAATAGTTTGGAAAAACTCCATGCCCCAATACTTTCAAACAGAGGGAGCATGACATATGAAATGTGCTCAACTGTGTGTAAGCAAATTACAACTACATGCCAAGGCAATAAATACAGCCAAGGAATCTATTTCAGAGTTCACCAAGGCCAGGGTATATCTTGTTGGGTGCAATTGAGTTAGCATACCTGGATATTGAATTAGAGCCTGCATTCCACCATTCTTCTCAAACATTGCAATTTTTTGAACAGTACCAAAAGCAGAAAACACCTGAAATTACCACATTAATGTAATTATATAGCTTGCCTTCAAATAAGTACTTTATTTTAAATAAACAGAAGGTACTGTATTATTCTTACAGTGTGCAAAACATCCACTGTCACAGCATACTGCATGTTCTCAATTGATGCTAAAAGTACATTACTCTCAGGCTCCTTTATCTTTCCATCAGGGCCTACTGTTGGCTGCAAATTTACCTTTGTGTGAGGAACAGTACAAAAATGCAAGTGAAGCAAAACAGCATGAGATATTAGTATATGAAGCAAACCTGCACAATCCCCTCAATTGCAGTTTGGTTCACAGGAAGATAAGGATTAGTGTAATCCCTGTTCAACCAAAAAAATGGTCAAAAGTGAGCAGAGGTAAACTGCGTAGCACCAAAGCAGGTAATAATATTTTTAAAACATTATCAACAGGACACAGACAACTTTTTGTGGCCATTTTTATATGAGAATAAGAACAGAAAAGGAGAGAGAAAAGAGAAAGCTG
Organism: Setaria italica; assembly: GCF_000263155.2. Classification (NCBI taxonomy): domain Eukaryota; kingdom Viridiplantae; phylum Streptophyta; class Magnoliopsida; order Poales; family Poaceae; genus Setaria; species Setaria italica. Next base: position 28,091,033 of record NC_028455.1, on the reverse strand, counting down.
ACTTGCATGCATGCATTATATTTAGGAACAAGATTGGCAAAACTTTATGCCTTTAAAATCGATATGAAGGGAGTACATAATATGCAAAAGAGAATTTTAGATCAAATGTAAAGTATGTGCCACTTTATTGTACCTGCTACGATGTGACTGAAATTTGATATTCAAATCCTTATGCGCAGAAAAGGTTATGCGCATGTGGCAGGCATTGATATGTTCTGGAAGTAAGTATCTGAAAGAGAAATGTCACATAGGTAACTTTGTGTTGGAGGTCTGTAGGCCGCAATAGCAATTAGCAAAATTGTAAAATGCATTACTTTGGGATGCTTCTTCCATCCAATGAGTTTTTAGCTTCAAGAGCAGTTGGGGCATCAGTATATTGGATAAGCGCCTGTGAAATATCCAACAGTTTAGCTCAATGCACAATGGAGTCATGTGTAGGCAACTTGAGAACAACTAACTTACCTGGAAACCAGCTGCTTTCTCGAAAGTAGCTATCTTGTGAACGAATCCAAATGCCGAAAATACCTAAATTATATTCGGCACAAACAATTGTTAGCCAGATTTGAGGATAGTGGCTTACCATCCAACAAAACAGTAGAATAGCAAGCATAAGGTTAAGCAGAGAATAGATGGAGCACATCAGCAAATCGTGCGGGAGGCATGAATTCACAAGGTAGCTACTATACATCTGTAAATATGTAATAAACAGAGCCTATACTACAGAAACAGAATTTAACAAATAACAAACTCCATAACAGAAGCAATTTTTTGAATCCTCTTTCCAATTCGGTGTTGTCAAAGTACTTGCCTGGTGCATATTGTACTATTATTCTGGGCAGAATCAATGCCTTGACTTTTGGGCTTCCTAATCTTATATTTCTTGCCAGAAACCAGGATATACATCCTAAAGTTTATAATTTAACAGAGGATAATCAACATTAATGTTGTGCATTTTCAGAAAGAATTTTCTGAGCTTGTCAACTAACAGGAAGATATGACCATGTACAATCATTAAGATAAGTCATATTAAGCACATACATGATTTTTTAAAAAAAATATGTATAAAGATGTTTCGCAACTGAAAGAACATTTGGACAGCCCAAGGGATGCAGAAGGCTGCTCTAGCAGGTAAGTGAATACATTCAAATGTAAATATAGACTTACCAAATGAATGACTTCTATGGTGACGTCATTAGGCTGAACACCTTCAAAAGTGACAAGCAGGACATTGCCAGAAGAATCACCAGTGCCTTTATTGTTGGTAATTTCTTGCCTGTTTGAATATTGGATATATACAGTTTTACCACGAACTTGAGCAGGTTCTGAAGATGAAGCATAATAGGAAACCATTGAAATTGCCTGGTTTTGATCCGCCTGAAAATGAGCATGTTTAAGGGTAAACAGTAAGGAATCGATTGATTAAATCCAATCATACACAACTAAAGCTCTGCAAGTCCATTCTACAGTCTACAACTTAAAATCTTCTGGTAAAACAAATTTCTGCAAGTACAAAAGCATTTCCATGGTATCCTCTTGTGCAATGAATCAAATATCTTATTATGAGCTGCCTGAGGCGCCTTGTGAAATTCAAAAACATTACAGCAAACCATCTTACACCTAACTTTCCCAAAACAGAGTTGCCATTGCTAGTAGTTACCATAACAGTTGATGCTGCAAAATATATATCAACTAGACATATGATTCCAGTCAGCCATACCCATATCAATGAGGAACAAAAATCTCCTATCAATCTACAACCCATTCCAGACCATATAATTATGTTGTGGAACAAATAGGCACTTTAGATAAATATAAAAGGGTGTATTAGAAGTGATTGTAATCCTCCAAGCCCCATCCCATCCATTCTGCTTTCACTTCACATCACTCATACTGCAATATGATACAACTGTACAAAGGTTCACCACTATGTGTATGCAATCAATTCAGTTAACAAACAAATCAGTTTCTCCTACATAATATCAGCATATCATGTGTCCCATGAGACACATGCAGCCACTTACATCACCAAAAGTCTTAGCTTACATTCGAAGGGCACAGCCTAGGATTACTGAAAATCCATGTGACATTAGCATATATACTAAACCACATCAAAATCAGAAGACAACAAGGTTGCATTAACCTTTTACAATCTCTAGTGAAAAAAACATATTTCTAACATTTACCATAGAGTTGTACTGAACTGCAAACAGCAATTCACCCCTTGAGTTCGACCAAATAATACGAATGGCTAATGGAAAAAAAATCTGCTACTACAGAAAAGGGGGTCCTCGGCTACGGTTGTGATTGCAACTAGCGCTATCCATTTAGATAATTATCTAGTTGTAGAACC
>NC_028455.1:28056761-28088583 GCF_000263155.2 Setaria italica | reverse complement strand
CTGTATCTATTGGCATGTAGTTTGTTCAGATTCAAATTATTTGTGATGGCTAGATTATAACAGATTTTTTTCCAACAATTACCTCGTTTGTATCCTACGTGTGAATCTTTAGCGGCTAAACTTTAGCAGATAGAGATCCAAACATGAGGGTTAATAGCTAATAACCTAATGCCTAGCTAAACTTTAGCTCGAGACACTTCTAGCCATGAGCCCATTGCATGAGTAGTCTCATGCACAATTTTATTACAATGTTATGAAAACTGTCATGTCACTTTTACAATGAAATGAAACACTTCCCTTTTCATCCTCGTGATTAATTTGCCAAGTCGGTAAAATTGCTATGTGTCACATAATTTTAATGCACATGAAAACCCCATTAAGATTGATCTAATGTAGGCTATGTTAGAATAGCAGATAGGTTCGGCTTATGTAAAACGTAATATGCATGGAGTGTATAACATGCATATGCGCCTGGGACTGGTATTCGTAGTCAGCTTGGACTCGGCATAGAGATAGAGATATATGTAATAGAGACCGAGTACCCTTGCTAATTACGATTGTAAACAACATGTACTCTTGAGGGGGATTGTCCCTATATAAACACGGAACCGATGGCGAGCCGGGTAAGGTAGCCACGTTTACCAATCTACTATAATTCTTTCATGGTAATCAGAGTTGTCTTCTTCCAATACATCTAATTGCTAGCCTCGATTATGGCGTCATCATCCAGCGCCCCCTCTGTTGCGCCCCTAGGGCCACAAGTTACCGAGAAGCTCACCCGGGACAACTATGTCCTTTGGAAGGCGCAAGTCCTTCCCCCCATTAGAGGCGCTCAGCTCATGGGGATCATTGATGGATCCTTCAAGTCGCCGTCAATGACCATAGAAGTTGTGAGGGACGACAAGACGAAAGAGATCCACGTCAATCCAGCATATTCAGCATGGCTTGCTCAAGACCAGCAGGTGCTTGCTTTCCTTTTTAATTCAGTTTCGAAAGATGTGTTGGGCCAAGTTGCGACGCTGGATTCTGCAGCTGCTGTTTGGGTGGCGCTAGAGACAATGTTCTCAGCGCAATCGCGTGCGAGAGTGACAAACCTACGCATGCAGATTTCTACTTTGAAGAAAGGAAGTATGAGTACATCTGAATACTTCAACAAGATGAAGGCTTTAGGTGATGAATTGGCAGCCGCTGGCAAGAAAATAGAAGACGATGAGATGGTCTCCTTCATACTCACCGGATTAGATGCGGACTATAATCCAATTGTGACTTCGGTTATGGGCAGGTTGGATCCAATTCCCTTGTCTGAATTATATGCTCAAGTAATGTCGTATGAAACAAGACTTGAGATGCTGCAAAACCAAGGTGGACAGTACCAATCTTCAGCAAACTTCTCTTCGTCCCGTGGTCGCGGTGGAGGCAGCAACTTTAATCGTGGTCGATCAGGAGGATTTCGTGGACGTGGAGGCCGAGGAGGTCGAGGTACTGGTGGACGACAAAATCAGTCCACCAACCTGAGGTTCGACGGGCAAGGGACCTCAAAGCCAAGGTGCCAAATCTGTGATAAACCAAACCATTCGGCTCTTGAGTGCTGGCACAGGTTTGAGGAGGATTTTCAGCCCAACGTGAGCAACAAAACAGCTGCCAATGCTACATACTATGGTGTTGATACAAATTGGTATGTGGACAGTGGATCAACTGATCATATTACTTCGGACCTCGACAAGATGACTGTTCGGGAGAAGTATGGCGGCCGTGATCAAGTCCACACTGCTAGTGGTTCAGGTATGAGCATTAGTAATATTGGTTATTCTATTTTGCAATCCCCAATTCGAAACCTCCTTCTAAAAGATGTCCTCCATGTCCCATCAGCTAACAAAAATCTTGCTTCCGTTCACCGTTTAGCTCGTGATAATGATGCTTATTTTGAATTTCATCCCACTTTTTTCCTTATTAAGGACCGGGCAACGAGGAGAATTCTACATCAAGGAAGATGTAAGGGTGGTCTTTACCCCTTGGTGCCGAGCTCCCTAGATAATAGTTGGAGAAAACAATCTTTTGTAATAAGTAGGCCATCCATTAAGCAATGGCATAGTCGCCTAGGACATCCTGCTCTTCCCATTGTTACTCATGTCCTCAAAAATAATGATCTTCCCTTTATTAATGATGATAGTACCACATCTGTTTGTGATTCTTGTCCGCGTGCCAAGAGCCATCAACTTCCCTACTCCAAGTCTCAGAACATCTCTACCATTCCGCTTGCTCTAATTCACTCCGATGTCTGGGGTCCTGCACCTACATCTGTAGGGCGGTACAACTACTATGTGAGCTTTATTGACGACTATAGCAAGTACACCTGGATATATCTTCTTCGACAAAAATCTGATGTCTTTGCTGTCTTTCGTGACTTCCAGCAACTCGTAGAAAGAAAGTTTAGCCGAAAGATTTTATCCATGCAAACTGATTGGGGTGGCGAGTATGAGAAGCTAAATACCTTCTTTAGACAGATAGGGATCTCTCATCGCGTCTCTTGCCCTCATGCTCATCAACAGAATGGCACGGCCGAGAGAAAGCATCGTCACATCGTCGACGTTGGCCTCGCTCTCCTCGCACAAGCCTCCATGCCATTAAAGTTTTGGGACGAAGCGTTCCTCACAGCCACACACCTCATCAATCTTCTGCCTAGCAAGGTCCTTAATCTTCACACCCCAACTGAGCTCCTCCTCCAAGAAGAACCTGACTATATGTCCTTGCGTGTGTTCGGGTGTGCCTGCTGGCCCAATTTACGACCCTTCAACAATAAGAAGCTTTCCTTCCGTTCTACGCGATGTGCCTTCCTTGGCTATAGTCCCCTCCATAAAGGCTTCAAATGCTTAGACATCTCATCAGGGCGTGTGTATATCTCGCGCGATGTTATCTTTGACGAGGCCGTGTTTCCTTTTGAGATGCTACATGAGAATGCAGGAGCTCGTCTTCGACAAGAAATTTTACTCCTTTCTGAAGATCTTTACGCCACCAATCCGGGGGGAGCAAATAGCAATGAACCAATAATTACTGATGACCATAACCTTGACATGCCTTCTAGTGATGTGATTGGTGTGCAGGATCACGAAGGAGCACTCGCTGGTGAAAACTCAACTCAAAACAGACAACAGCAGCAAAATTCTGAGTTTCTGGATAGAGACACGGGTGCTGAAATCCAGGAGAATTTTCCAACAGCATCTGGCACGGAAGGCAATGCGGATTTGGCGGCGGCAGCACCTGGCGACAGCAGCAGCGGTGCAGCGCTAGCGCCGGTTGGCAGCGCGCGGAGTCATCCCGCGTCACGGCATGGGCGTGTCGAGCCCGGGCTGGCTGACGGGAGCGCGGGAGGCTCCACCTCCGTACGATCCTCCGCGGCAGAACCTGGATCGCGTGCAGATGGCAACGTTGTGCCCGAACTTGCGACCTCAGCAGCTGCTCGCCCAAACACGAGATCACAAAGTGGGGTTTTTAAGCCAAAAGTTTTCACAGATGGAACAATTCGATACTCCAGCTACTGTTCGACAGGGGAACCTGATAATCTTGCTGAAGCTCTGAGCAATCCAAAGTGGACTCATGCGATGGAAGAAGAGATAATGACATTACACAAGAACAACACCTGGCATCTTGTTCCTCCAAGGCAAGACATAAATTTGATAGACTGCAAATGGGTGTATAAGTTAAAGAGGAAATCTGATGGGAGTATTGATCGCTACAAAGCTCGATTAGTCGCAAAAGGGTTTAAGCAAAGATATGGGATCGACTATGAAGACACCTTTAGTCCTGTGGTTAAAATTGCTACAATAAGATTGGTATTGTCTATTGCAGTATCAAGGGCCTGGTGCTTACGGCAATTAGATGTGAAGAACGCGTTTCTTCATGGTGTTCTGGAAGAAGAGGTTTACATGAAGCAACCACCGGGTTTCGAAGATCAGTCAAAGCCTAACTACATTTGCAAGCTGGACAAGGCACTGTATGGATTAAAACAAGCTCCGAGAGCTTGGTACTCAAGGTTGAGCACAAAGTTGTGCGCGCTTGGATTTCGACCATCAAAATCAGATACGTCCCTCTTTATATACTCTAGTGGAAACATCACTATATACATGCTCATTTATGTGGATGATATAATTGTTACAAGTTCCTCTCCTCAAGCCGTGACTGATTTACTCAACAAACTTCGAGAAGAGTTTGCCCTGAAGGATCTAGGAGATCTGAATTACTTCCTTGGCATCGAAGTAAAAAAGGTGAATGGTGGTTTGCAGCTTTCGCAAGGGAAATATGCGTCTGATATTTTAACAAGGGTTGGCATGCTGAAGTGCAAAAGTGCACCTACTCCATTGTCCGCAACAGAAAAATTGTCAGGGGAAGATGGCATGCCATTGTCACTAGAAGATGGGACGCGGTACAGGAGCATAGTAGGAGCATTGCAATATCTGACTCTCACCCGGCCTGACCTCGCATACTCAGTAAATAAAGTCTGTCAGTATCTACATGCTCCAACTACGGCTCACTGGAGTGCAGTAAAGAGGATCCTGCGATACACTCAAGGAACTATGGACGTTGGCTTAACTATTCAACCTTCCGATTCAACTCTGCTTAGTGCATTTTCGGATGCAGATTGGGCAGGCTCGATTGATGACAGAAGATCTACCGGTGGTTTTGCAATATTCCTTGGACCTAACTTAATATCGTGGAGCGCTAGAAAGCAACCTACTGTGTCAAGATCAAGCATGGAAGCTGAATATAAGTCATTAGCAAATGCTACTGCTGAACTTATATGGGTGGAAGCGCTGTTGCAAGAACTAGGTGTGCGGATAGCTCAGATTCCGTGCTTATGGTGTGATAATCTTGGAGCCACTTATCTCTCAGCTAATCCAGTGTTTCATGCAAGGGCAAAACACATCGAGATTGATTTTCATTTTGTGAGAGAAAGGGTTACCAGGAAGCAGTTGCAAATTCGGTTCATTCCTTCTAGAGATCAAGTGGCAGATGGATTTACAAAGCCGTTGGCAACTCAGAAATTCATAGAGTTTCGAAACAATCTCAACCTGACAAGCAAGATCAGTTGAGATTGCAGGAGGCTGTTAGAATAGCAGATAGGTTCGGCTTATGTAAAACGTAATATGCATGGAGTGTATAACATGCATATGCGCCTGGGACTGGTATTCGTAGTCAGCTTGGACTCGGCATAGAGATAGAGATATATGTAATAGAGACCGAGTACCCTTGCTAATTACGATTGTAAACAACATGTACTCTTGAGGGGGATTGTCCCTATATAAACACGGAACCGATGGCGAGCCGGGTAAGGTAGCCACGTTTACCAATCTACTATAATTCTTTCAGGCTAATGGATGAAATAGATTGACAAAAGACGGAAATACCTCCCTAACCTTATTCAGTCCTATCCTAGGAGGGTAAAGGCGACATTTTCAAGGATTAGTATCCATACCAATGTATCCGAACAATCATAATTAGCCAGAAAAAGTTTAACACATAAATCAAAGAAACAATCCTAATTAAAGTTTAGCTATCTAAATAGGACTAAGTTGAATGTTTTATTCCCACAGAAGCAAGCAATGACCCAATGTAGTAACCAAATACTTAATCAATATCCTCCATCCAAAATTTAGCACATAATTTTTTTTAAAAAAAACTAGCATCACATACTCACCTCAAAGGCTAGCAGCACTCCAATAGACCGTAAATACGACTCCAATCAACAGGTAGCAGCACGAGCATCTTTAGAGTTTAGGCATGAGCGACAGCAGCAGCGTTGGAGTTCTGCGCGCTCGCGGTAACGGGGAGCAGCAGTTGCTACTGCAGGCGTCCAGCTAGGGAATTGGTGAACCAAATACGGATTGCCTTTCTCTAGGTTGTATTTTGAATTATCTCTGTCCGAAATGTATCAGGCACATTCTCAAAAAATAAGTTTATGGCAGGAAAGGGTATATATTTCATTTGGACCTTGGTAAATCCATCAGGCAAAATCAACCAGATTTTTCGGGCCAGCTGGTTGAAGCCCTGGACAGTGGACTAGTGGAGTGCCGGTGAGACGGTCGTCAGATGGAGCATTCTTCGTCTCAGAAATTAGGAAGTCAGTGAAAGAGAACTCCCACTTGAAATTGATTCAGTACAGGAAAAGAGAACCAGGCTAACGCATCGTCCTATTAGCTCAGTTGGTTAGAGCGTCGTGCTAATAACGCGAAGGTCGCAGGTTCGAGACCTGCATGGGCCATTAGTTTTTTACACATTGACACCGTTTATTACTTCTTTTTTCAATTTCAACTCGTATGTATGCTTCTCGATTACAGTGAAGGCTCCCTGTTAGCTGAGCAATTAATCCGTAGATGGACAGACCGAGACAGAAGACCCCCTTTCGCATGGTACACCCGTCGTTTCTCTACCTTTTGAAGTGTGAACCGGGCGGAGGAAGCGTCCACCGTGCGCGTTCACAGTTCACACCCGAGACATGACGCAGCAACCAACCAGTACTCGGTTGCCGAGCGAACGCCACATCTGGGTACGGCACGCACGAAGGCTACTGATGGATATAGGTGGCCAACCGGGCCGCACGACGCGGCACGGCACTATGCGGTACGGTGGCTTAGCCGTGCCATACCTCGTAGTGCCGACATCTCGGCACGGGTATGGCCCTCAAGCTGATTAGCCGTACCATGCCGGCACGGCAGCCCATCGTGCCCGCGCCTCTCCACAGCTCCGCTTCTCCCGGCTGCGGTGGACCTCGGCGGCGGCGGCGGGGGCCCTCCACTTCTCACAGCGGCTGCGTCCGGTGACGGCGGCGGCGGGGGCGCCTCCACTCCTCCCCGCCGTGGGGTTGCGCCCCAACGGCGGCGGCAGCCCCCCACAGGCGGCAGGCGGCCACAGGAGAGAGCCAGAGAGAGGAGGGGAGGAGCCGCGGCCGCGCTCCGGCGGCGATGGCCCCACACGAGCGGGCGGGCGGCCACGGGAGAGAAGCAGGGAGCCAACAGCTAGGGAGTTAGGGTTCCAGGCACATATTTCTTTATATATGTCACTCTTCGCTCATCTAACGGTGCTGGTGCATCCTGATGGCATCCAACGGTCGGGAGGAATTGGACCGCTATCGTGCCGGCCCATTAAACGTGCCGTGCTGTGCCCGTACCGGCACTATGGGCCGAAATGGCAGCCCAGGTACGGCACTAAGGCCGTGCCGTGCTAGGCCCTGGCACTATGAGTCATGGGCCGGGCTGTTCGTGGATCGTGCTTTTTCGTGTCGTGATTAGGCCAGCCCATAGTGTGCCAAATGGCCAGCTATATGATGGACTGACTGATCAGGATTATTCGGAGTGTCAGCTGCTAATCTGAACGCCCCGTTGCGTCGCGTTGAACCAATCCAGGGGAACAGTCCGCGCGAATGTTCACACACGCGCGCGCAATCACAGTTACGAGCATAACGGCATTGATGTGATAACATGCAGGATCGCGGTGCGTTATTAATGCGATGCAACGCGTCGTCTACTTCTCTGCACGTACGCCTACCGCCTACGCTCGAGTGCTGACTGCTGAGGGACTGGACTGATAGCGAACGTAATTAAATGAAGATCCGCGCACATGTTCCTGTGTTCACACAAAAGATGAGATACTCCTTTCTAGATGAAGATCACGAGATACTTGGAAACGTGTAGAGAGAAGCCATAAATTATTTAAAGAGATGGATAAAATAATCTAATACTAACTTTTCTACATTAAACTAGTATTCTCTCCATTCCAAATTGCAAGTCATTCCAAGAATCTTGGAGAGTCAAAGCATCTCAAGTTTGACCAAAATTATAGAGAAAAATATAAAGATTTATGACACCAAATAGATATACTATGAAAATATAATTGATAAAGAATCTAATGATACTTAGTTGACATCATAAATGTTATTATATTATCATATAAATTTGGTCAAACTTGAGATGCTTCGACTCTCCAAGATTGTTGGAATGACTTACAATTTGGAACGGAGGGAGTAGCTAACTTTTTTTACATATATTTTATTTTAAAAATAAACGTATTCCATTGATAATATAGGGCTATATAAGTAATTTTGATGTCACGTACTCACGTGAAAACTATGCCGACCAAATGGGCCATTATATATAGACCCAATAACTCACTTGAGGATTTGGCTCGCTCAATTAAAGAAACAATCAGCCTCAAGGGTCACCGCACTCACCATTCGTCCACCGCTGCCTGCCCCCTCGATCCCAGATTCCTCGGAGCCTCGGCGTCCATGGGGGCCAAGGCGGCGCACCGGCGCGGGGTGCTGGACCTGGAGGCGCAGTTCGCCTTCTTCCGGTCGCAGCACCGGCACCCCGTGAACGCGGCGGCGCACGCGCTGCTCACTGGCCCATCCTCTTCACCAACCTTCTCATCCTCCACTTCCTGCCGCCGCTGCCGGTCGACCCCGCGCTCGCGCTCGCCCTCGCTACGCCGCCGCCTACCTCGCCGTCGACCGCCGCGCCGGCGCGCTCGCGGGGCTGCTCTTCCTCGCCGCCTGGGCCGCCAGCCGCTCCCTCGCGGCCCACCTCGGCTTCGCGGCCTCCTGGAGGCTCGTCCTCGCCACGCAGCTCTTCTGCTGGACCTGGCAGTTCCTCGGCCACGGCCTCTTCGAGGCAAGTGGAGCGGATTCGTTCGATCCCTCTCGTCGCCGTCCTCCCCACTCGTTCCCATTTTCCCATCATTAAGCTCTTGGGAATGTAATCTACGCCTCCACTGCCGATTTGGTATCCTGCTTGTTTAATTTCTGTCGTTCAATTTGTGCAGAAGAAGGGGCCGACCGTGAGTGAACTCCCTGAGGTGTTCCTGATGGAGCCATTCCTCATCTTCCTGCAGGTAAGCACAGTCACAATTTCACAAGCACGTGCTAATTCTTCAGTCATCTGCACACATGGAATTGAAACGGCTTCGAGCAGTGCTAACTCTTCAGTGTCTGCTGGTTCTTTGTGTGCACAGATACTGAACAAGCTGTTTGGCTATGAGCCCTACCCTGGGTTCTGCAAGAATGTGGACAAGAAGATGGAGGCTGATCTCAGGGAGAGCAGAGAGCTCGAGCAGAGGAAGACCAGCTGATCGATCGGTAATTTGGTATTGATCGACCGGACTTGTACGCCCATGTTTTATCATCTATACATGTAGTAGTATGTTGCCTTAGCATTTGTGTTGTTGATTATCATACCATTGTAGAGTGGCAAACAACACACAACAACCATTTGCGTTGTGTTCATCTTAAGTCCCTATACAATTTGCGAGGAAGAACATAAAGAGCCGGTTTAGACACTCTGAGTTCACACTGCTACTTTTTAATATAATCCGCAGTTTGTTTAAAAAAAAGAGTGTTCACACCAGATTCTTTACCCGGCATTTCATGGAGCGTATTGGGGGCAATCAGACCTAATTTGGCTGCTGTGAATCTGTGATTATGGTTTAGGTCGAGTCGATGGTCTATTGTCTTTGTTGAGTTGTACCTAGTGTTGGTACAGTAATACAACATTAAACTTTCTTCCTAAATAAAAAGAAGAGATTTGCTAGAACTCGCTTGATTTTTAAGTTTGTCTCAATCACTTTTATGTGAGTTGTCTCCCCTAGCTCCAGCAATGGCGTCGGCGAGCCTTAGGGTTCGGGTTCCAGGTTTGGGGAGCCTTATGGTTCGGGTTCCGGGTTTGGGGTTTGGTGGTGGGGTTACCTGTGGTCTACGGGCCTAGAGGAGGCTTTGGGGTGGCTTGCTGATCGGCGGTGGTGGCGGTCGAGATGGCGGGAGAGGGAGGCGGCGGTGGCGAGCGCCAGCGATGGATTAGCGCGGGAGCGGTCGAGACGATGGCGGAGGCGGGGGCAAGCGGCCATCGATGGAGGAGGAGGGGGGGCGGTGGGGGCGGGGGGTTTGACGGTGGGCCTTGCCGGCTCCGGGGACGGCGCTGGCGAGGTGGAGGGTAGGCGGGCAGTGGCGAGAGGAAGACAAAGAGAAGCGGTCGAATGAGACCGCATGCGACGGGAAAGGATAAGGAGGAAGAGGGTGTGGATCTTGACTGTTGAATCTAGATCCGACGGTGATAGAAGGTGATTGACGCAAGGACAATTTTCAATCGATTGAGGAGAAGTGGTTGGCATATCACATAAAATGATGAAATCGGGATTTATAAGACAAAACAATTCATAGAAGAAGAGCACTTGCAAACTCGTCACTTCACTTGCCCAAGTGCACGCGATTCGCGAATAGTCTCCGCATCCGACAAGAACTGAGCAAACGCCCGCTGCGACGAGCCCCCGAGCATCAGCCCCACCTCCGCTTCTTCCCTGCGCGCCGCCACCCGCGCCCTGAGCTCCCTACCCTGCTCGGCGTCCATCACCAGCCTCACCTTCGCCTCCACCTCCCCGGCCCCGACGAGCCCCGCCGCGTACCCCTCCATCCCCACCCCGACGCTCATGTCCCCCGCCATGAACACCTTGTTCATCAGCTGCTCCGCGTACAGCGGCCAGCACAGCATGGGCACCCCCGCCGCGACGCCCTCCAGCGCCGAGTTCCACCCGCAGTGGGTCACGAACGCCGCCGTCGCGGGGTGGCGGAGCACGGCAGCCTGCGGCGCCCACGACCTGACGACGAGGCCCCGGCCCCTGGTCCGCTCCAGGAACCCCTCCGGCAGGAGCGCGTCGAGGTCCGGCTCGCCGCGCTGCTCAAGGATCTTCTTCAGGTCGGCGCGCCCCGGCGGCGTGCGCACGACCCAGAGGGACCGCCGTCCTGACGCCTCCAGGCCGGCGACGATCTCCCTGAGCTGCTCCTCGGGCAGCGATCCCATGCTCCCGAAGCAGAGGAACACGATACTGCGCTCCGGCTGCGCGTCGAGCCACGCGAGGCACTCTGCTCTCTCCTCGCCGCGATCCCGTGCGCTCTTGCCGTTGCCGACCAACGGCCCGACGCAATAGATCGGAGGTAGGACGCGGCCGCCGGGGAGGGAGATGGACAGGGGATCCCTGAGCGCCTGCACCGCCCGGCTCTCCAGCGACTCGAACGTGTTGACAAGGACGCCATGGGTTTCCATGCCGCGCTTTAAAATGTCGGGCATGGCTCTGCACATGTCGTCCTCCGGGTGCTCGAGGAGGTCCTTGACGAGGTGCGATGCGACGCCGGCATGGGTGGAACGCCGGCGAGCTCGAGCGGCGTGTCCCCGAGCTCCTTCAACCCCGTTTGCCTGCCGGCCAGCAGCGCCGGGATCTGGATGAAGACGGCCAGAGCCGACGCGCCCGAGGAGACGAACGTGTACACGGGGACGCCGCCCAGCGCCGCGGCGACGTCGATGGCCTGGACGTAGAACTGGTCGACGACCACCGAGTGCAGGCGCGCCCGGGGCACGGAGCGGAGGAAGGCCTCGAGCCGCTCGTTGTACCGGCGCAGCAGCCGGAGCACGAGGAGGAACGGGTGCTCGTCGGAGCCGGCGAAGTCGGGGGGCGGGAGCGGCGGGAGCACGTGGAATGAGACAGACGGGTGGGCGGCGGCGATGCGGCCGAGAAGCTGATGCTCGAGGAATGAGACAGACGGGCGGGAGCCGGCGAAGTCGGAGTCGGATGAACTGATGGGCGGCTCGATGAGCACCACGGTGGCGTCGTAGCCGTGCTCGAGGAAGAGCTCGGCGAGCTGCGCCATGGGGCCGACGTGGCCGGCGCCGCCGATGCCGGGGCACAGAACGACGGTCTGCTTCAGGGAATCGCCGGTGTCCATGTGAGCGACGGTCTAGCTAGAGGAATCTTCGGAGGTGCTGTGCAACTGGAAAAGGTCCCGGCGACGTGCTGTACGCACAGACCCAAAGAAAGATATTTGGATGGGATCAAGGGCCATGGGATAGCAGATGATGGAGCAGGAAGATGCTTCCAAACTATTTTTTGTCCGTTACTTTTTTACTCCCTCCGTTCCAAATTACAAAAATTACAAGTCGTTCCAACTTTCTTTGACCAAATTTATATAATAAAGTACTAATATTCATAATATCAAATAAGTACATTTAGTTTTTTTATTAAATCTTTCATAGTATATCTATTCGGTACCGTAAATCTTTGCGATCCTCTCTATAATTTTGATCAAACGTAAAATGATTTGACTCTTTAAGAAAGTTGGAATAACTTACTTACTTATAAAAGTAGTGAATCCTACTGTATGTCTGTATCTTGTAAATGAAAATGCAGCAACTCGAATCAACGAGAGCAGCAGCCTGACGAACCATGTTGCTTTGATGGCGTATTATGTGGAGTCCGCTACCATTGGTCGAAGGCGCCTAAGTCCTAACCGAAACGAGTTCAAGGTTCCAAGCGGCAAACGTCCCGCCCAACGGCCCAACTCCGATCCCAAGCCCAGCCGCGCAGCGGGAATTTTTTTTATTTTTTATTTTAATATTTTGCAAAAATATATGGTCAAATCTATACCTGTACCGTAGCACCGCCAGTTGAACTTCCTCCGTGGACAGTACAATATGAACTTGGTTGGGAATAAAATATGAAAATTGTAGATCTTGACGAGATCTACAAAGTTGTAGTTCAAACTTTTTCATTTGGTGTCATCTTGGTGTGGTCAAATAATCGACACAAGTTTTAGATTTAAAATTTAAATTTTAAAAATGAAACTGGGTAGTACACATTCAAAAAATCATAGCTAATTCATATGAACTCGTATACCAAGATAAGTTTTATATAAAAATTGTAGTTCTCGATGAGATTTATAACTTTGTAGTTCAAACTGTTTTCATTTGATGCCATTTTTATACTCAAATAATCGATAAAAATTTTAGATCTGAAAATTGTGAAATATTTGAGCACCAAAATAGCACCAAATGAAAAAAGTTTGAACTACAAAGTTATAAATCTTGTCGATGATTTTTTTGAAAGTGTAGGAGGAGGAAGTTATCGCTGGTTTAACTAGCGATAGCTTGGATTTGCAATTTTTGTTTAGCCATATATTTTTGCAAAATACTAAAATAAAAAAATTTCCGCGCTGTGCCATGCGAAGGGCCCCACGTCCTCCTAATCCGGCACACGGCACAACTACTCTCACGATCTCAACTCTCAACCCGCCTGCCATGCTCCCCGCCGCTCTCCTCCCCTCGCCGGCGGGCCGCCTCCTCGCCCCCGCCCCTCTCCGCTGCCACTCTCCCACCCAGCAATCCTCCACCGCCGCGGCCCGCGGCCTCATCCTCCGCGGCGCGGGCTCCCCTGTCGTCAAGCGCGTCCCGGACGGCGGCGGGTGGCTCCTCTGGCACCAGTCCGGCGCGCGCGTCGCGCTCGCCACCTCCCCGGACGGGCTCCGCTGGAGCGCCCCCGTGTCCCCCGACCCGCTGCTACCCTCCGAGGACTGGTGGGCGTTCGACACCGCCGCCGCCCGCCCCTCCGACGTCCTCCTCATCTCCGGCCCCGCCGCGTCCTCGCGCCGCTTCCCGTCCTCCGCCGTGTACTGGCTCTACTACACGGGCTCCACCGACGGGCGGTTCGGCTCCGCGTTCCCCGAAGCGGACGTCCCCGCGCTGCCGGGGCTCGCCATCAGCCAGGACGGCCGCAACTGGGCGCGCATCGAGGGGGACCACCACACCGGCGCGCTTCTCGGCGTCGGGGAGGAGGGGGAGGAACCCCGTGGGTGGGAGGCGCGCTGCATTGCCGCGCCCAAGGTGGTCATGCACGCCGACGGGGACCTGCGGATGTACTACCATTCGTTCGACGAAATGTCGCGGAGGCACGCGATAGGTCTGGCGAGGTCCAGGGACGGCATCCGGTGGACGAAGATAGGGAAGGTGCTTGAGGGTGGCCGTGCTGGATCCTTTGATGAATGCGGGGTGCGGCATGGACATGTCGTCCGTGACCGTGCTGCCGGGCGGTATGTGATGGTGTATGATGGTGTTGATGCGGATGGGAAAGTGAGCATTGGAATGGCTGTGTCGGAGGACGGGCTTAAAGGGTGGAGGCGGTCCAGTGAGATGCCAGTGCTGTGCCCATCTGAGGAGGGCGAAGGGTGGGATGGTGCTGGGGTTGGTTCACCGTACTTGGTGCAAATGGATGGGGCCTATGACTGGAGGCTGTATTACATGGGTGTTGGGAGGAATGGCGAGGCTTCGATCGGGATGGCGTATTCAGAGGGTCAGGCTCTTCAGAAATTCGAGAAGTGTGATGCTGTCCTCATGTAAGGTGAGGTTGAGGGATGTACATCGGGAGTTGTTCTGGCCCTTCTGGGGGTGTTCACTTCACTTGCAACAAATTTTTGTTAGATAAAAGACCCCCACCTTGGCTTATCCTTTGCATTATTCACTCCATTTCAAAATATAAGGCATGGTTTGACTCCGCACGCTCTAAAAACCTATGTCTTGACCCATGATTTTTTTATAGTATAATGTTTAACAGCAAAATCATGACCATAATATCCTACTTTCAAATACAAATACAATGATATCAACATTAGCATCTTATAAGACTAATCGTTGGGTGAAGATTACGGGGTTAGAATCTTATGTGTGCACACCTTATTATAAAAAGAAATGGAGATAGTAGTAATGTGTTGTTCTTTGCTTTTTTTAAAAATATTCTTTTTCGCTATATCTGCACCATTAATAAAAAAATGGTCCTATTGAGGTCCATTATGTGATAAGGGTGGATGGACCAAAATAATTCTTTGGATCGGTAAGGCTAATGTCATGACTAGGCCTTAACTGTATGTCTGTTAGTGAGAAGTAATTAATCCTGTATGACTATTGATGTAGATTCTTTTTTTTTAACGTAAATTGATGTAGATTCTGACTCATAAAATTTTACTATGATATTTGGTACTATGATAATAATCACAGGTCGATCAAGAATTATTAGTCTGTGGGGGTGGATCTGCCACTTATGATTGTCTTTCTAGAATAGTCATGCAAAATGGCACATAATGCGGCATGTGCAGCAAACATAATTGACCAAGAGTTCCAGTATGTTCGAACATCACATGCCAAATCAAATAAATGAATTACTTTCTACTGGATGAGAAAATCTTGAAAAAGCAGCCTCAGTTTCTATCTTTTAGTGCCGCAACATAATCCATGAAGTAATCAGAAATTAGCATGAATCAGATGCAGAGATTGGACTAGTTGTATGCTATTGTTTTCCTTAAGAGCATATCTGTCTTTATCATTACAAGTATAGGTCCACGGCTAGAAATGGATCGAATTTGTCAGGTCATCTGCATTGGCAAGATCTGGATCTTTTATTCACAGATACAGATGTTGCTGCATTTGTGTGAACACGAGTTGCTTATTCACAAACTATATGATTTGATTTATCTGCATTTTTATTTATTTTTACTTAGATTTGCATTTGGTCTGCTGTCTATCAGAAATCCTGAACTCTATTACCCCTCTATGCTATATGCATATGAATTTGGTTTGACAACTTTAGCTCCATCATATGTTGTGTTTCAGCCTCTATATATGCCTGTGTTCAAGTTTCTTTTTATGTATACCTCTATTGTTGACATTTTTGTTTCGAGCATGAATTTTGAATTAACTGGCCTTTGTTCATTGTAATCTAAAACTCCACTGAGTTGATATGTGCATGTATTACTTTTCAACTCTTATCTCCTCGCCAAAGATTTTAATTTTTATCTCTTATTTCACACCAAATTCAGGTGTATAATTTCATTATCAGATTTGACCTTCCGAATTTCATATTCAATTAAGTTTGTTATGTGTACAAAATAGGAAGTGATCAATTGTGTCATATGCTCCATAAAATACAGTGGGCTATCTTTTTAGTTTATGCAATATGCATCGTACTGCATAATTACAAATTTACAATACTATAAAGCATTCTGCATAGTGTAAATTTGCCAATTACACTTGGCAGCTGTATGCTATTGTCTTGTCATAGGTCTAGTCATGTCTTAGGTGGGTAGCATCTAAAAATGAAGGTACAGATTATTAGATATCAAGGATAACTTCTTGACGGTAACTTTCTTTGCATCTTGGATTATAAACCTTTGCAAGGAGAATATTGTGAGTGATTGTGCAATTTATTTTATCAGCTGTCCTTGATCATTTGAAATGCGTATTGTAATGTCATGTCGTGCCTAAATGATGGGATGCATTTATTGTGGTACTAGATTACACAGTGAGACAAGGGCTGATCGCCCTCTAACCTTCAGGCTTCTCTTGTCGAGAAGAGGCTCTGATCATAGCTGAATTTGGTGGGCAAAGCCCCTTACTAGATCGATTCATGTGGAGGACCCCTTGGAATGCCATAATAGCTTTTGTGCAACAGCTAACTAACACATCATGGACTAACAGACTGGCTAGGACTCTTAGACTTCCTAAAGATAGAAAGAGATAACATGCTAATAATACTTGCACCTTCTATAAACAAATACAACCGGCTAGGACTCTTATTTATCTAAATCTGGCATGGTGATGCACGAATGGTTTCCGTAACAGTGTCGACTTGTATAAACGGTTGTACCCTTAGTTTTTGCTGGTTCTTTTGCACCAAATTCAATAGCTCGTACCTGATGTTTTTTCAAGTGGTGACGTTCCGCCTTGAATGCCTGAAAAAGAAAAAGAAAAATCAATTTTTTACATCATGTGATTGTGTAGCATATGCAAGCAGTGTGGTTGAAGCACTAATGGGTTTCTGGCGACTACAACTATGGGTAGCAGTTAGTTCCACTGTAAGTGTCTTAGTATGAGTTTGTCTTAACATACTTGTAAGTTGGTAAGTTGGTATAATCTTGCCCTTCTGTTTTCAAGCTTCAATACTGTAGGACATGTACTTCCAAATTCATGCCAATTTTTACTTAATTCTTTTGATACTATTGCTAGTTAATCTGCATGCCTCTATAAAATTGCTCACATGCACAAAGCAATAGACATGCAGGCTGTCTGATTGATCGTATAAGACCTGCACTGTACTGAATTTCACATCTCGTGTAATTTCATTGTGTTCACATTAGTATTTTTCTCTTGCTTCGAATTACAGATGGTCAGCTCGTAAACTTAGAAGCACAGATGGTAATTTATTTTGAAACAAAAGACATAAATTGTCGCAATTAAAAGTATTGATTGAAATCTGCAATATGGACAATGGTTCTAAATGCAATGGTTCTTGAGACAAAAGGGTGGTTTTGCAGAATTATGATGACTCTACCAAAGTTTTCTTTTCAGGGATCCAACCAAGCTTTTGAACAAAGTGGTACAGTCTTCCTCTGGCACAAGAGGTTGATCTGTTTTGAGAGGCCATGTGCAGAGGGAAGGACCTCTACTGTGGTCTCAATAATGCAATGTTGCATAGTTATTTCAACGGGGCCATGGTTGTCCTTTCTTCCTTCGTTGTGAGGTCAGTGTTTTGTCTTTTGCCTTCCTGTTCAGTTGGTGTGTCTGCATGTTTTCAGTTTTACACAACCCCATAACAAATCAACAGTGGCGATATATCACAATGTTTATTCTCAATCTCCCATGAAACAGTTTCAATATCTTTCTTTTCTTGCCCCTGTACTTTAGCTGAGGCACTTCTATGTCCTTATTATTCTGGGTACTAGTTTTCTGGTTAAAAATACCTGTTCTCTAGAACAATGTTTACCTTCATCTGTTTTTTTCCTGACATTGTTCTGGTAACTGTTCATCTTTTTGGTATGGTTTGCAGTAACTAAAGATATATTCCTTTAAAATTTGTTTGACAGTCTAATGGACACTATCTACATTCTGTTGGCGTTCTAAGAGGAGGATACTTCATATATGCTGTTGAGTCACTATGTACATTTCTTTATTCGAATGAAGGAACATACACGCCAAATTGGACTTATTTGCTGAAATAACTTGTAACTTCACTTTTGAACTGAAGTGATATTCTAACTTTATGGTAATAGTACTGATTAATCATTCTGGGTTGGAGTCCAAAGAGGGGGAGACAAGACAACTTGGGCGTTGAACTAACAACTGTAAAGTCCGTGGGTCATTAATGTGGTGTCCCTGCTGGGGTCCTGGTGGCTATCATACAGTTATTTCTAGCCCTAGGCCAACAAAAAAGAAACTGACATAAATTAATACAATTTATTTACTAGATCCACACAATAGCTAATTATTTCACTTTCACATGCATGGAGAAAAAACAATTCATACTGTTGCAGCAGTTGTAGCATTTATTTGTAGCGCTCTTTCTGTTTCCCTTTTGACTTCTGATGACCCAATAGATTTCGGTCAGAAGCCGTATATTCTAGACCAATGGGGATGGGGGTGACTGGGGTGGCAGCTCTGAGTTCACCATGCCGAGGACACCATTCCAATAATTCTTGTCCTCCTCATCTGATGCTTGGTTGCTGTGCTCAGTTTGGCCATTGCTGGACTCACCCCAGCATTCTGATGCGTCATGCTCATTGGATCCATCAAGCAGCATGCCTGTGAAGCCAGCTCCAACCCCAGCCATTCCTGAGAACCACGGCTCTTCACAGCCAATGAAGTCCTCTTCCCTCTCCTTGCCTTCCAGTCCCAGCACTTGGTGCCTGCTGTAGAACTGCCAATCGCTTTCTTCACCCTCCAGTTCATCACTCCTCTCCCACATCACAGAGTTGCTTTCTGATACCTCTAGTCTGTTGGTCCTGGGGGTTGGCAGCATGCCACTATTGCTCCCTGTAAACGTCAGTGTGGAGGTAGGTGACTCCAGGTCTATCTTTGCACCCTGCCATGCATGCAACACGTCAAGGCATGGAGAAGCAGTGGAGGCAGGTACATTCGTTTGCTGCCCATGGAGTGTGGTTGGTGTCGGCGCTGCTGTTCGCATCTTAGACTCTCGAGCCAGCCGTGCCTCAGCTTCGAGGCGGGCGCTCTCCCACTGAGCCATGTGGCTGAGGCTTGCCGCAACCTTGGCTGATTTGTCGTCTGCGGTGCCAGTGAGAGTGCCACTGATAGATTTGTGGGTGACAGGGTCGATCCCCATCTTGGCCAGCCTCTTCTTGAGGTGGGTGTTCCAGTAGTTCTTGATCTCATTGTCCGTGCGCTTTGGTAGATGTGTTGCGATGGCTGACCATCTGAACAGCGCCAGGAAAATAAACTCGTGAGTTAAAACTGATATTTTGTTTTCATCCATCGGATATGCTGACATTCTTTACTGGAGTACAGAAATTAAGAGGTTTACGGATACCAGAAACTGATGGGAGGGGAGATGAGGTGACAAACTAAAAAGTACAGATGCCATGCCATAACTTGGTACATGCAGCAGAATAAATTGGTGCACTCAGATGTTGACACAGAAAATGCACTAGAAAGGAAGATTTCGATTAAGCTAAAATCATAGCACTCAGAATTCCAATTTTTCTCGTTTTAAATGCCAAAATCTGGATAGAGACTTTAATTCATTGACCGTCACTTTCTAATTCAATATAAATACATTGACAATCCTTTCGGGGTTGATGCATGTGCTTCGTTAATGTCAGTAAATGGCAGACAGCAGTCTGACAAGAACAGACAGTGCACTTCATCTTGGCAGAAAGAAGTCAGAGAAGATACCTATGGCGTTGCAGCAAAAGGATCACTAGTGCTCTGAACACTTCAGAGGATGTCTACTGTAACAATCTGGGGCTGACTAATTTCATTGGTACTCACCTGTTACCAAGAAGAGCATGAAGCTGGATGATGGTCTGCTCTTCCTGCAAGCTGAACTTGCCCCTCTTGATGTCTGGCCTCAGGTAGTTTGTCCACCTCAATCTGCAGCTCTTCCCGCACCTCTGCAAGCCTGCAGGATGTTGGTGGAATTCTCGCTAACTTTGTTCATTTGCAAGATGGTGGGAATTCAGCTTGGTCGTCACTCACCTGCCTTTGCAGGCAACGCTCGCCAGCTCCCATGCCCATGCTCCTCAATGTAGGCAAGCAGCTTCTGATCCTCCTCCGGCGTCCATGGACCTTTCTTCAGGCCAATCTTCTCACAGCATGGTGATCGCCCCATTGAAGCAGTGTGGAGTGTTATCTTTCTGAAGTCAAGCTTCTGAGTGCAGAGGGATTGGAGGATAAATAGAGCAGGATGAGAAGAAGACAAGGCACACTGCTACTGCTATAAATCATTAGCATGATAGGAGGTATGAGCACTGAATTTTCCATGCCTTATCATGACATAAATGCCCTTGTGTTGGTTTGCTTCAGTTTGGCTACGAGGTACAGGTAGACGTACAGCTCCTTGTTGATCTACTGAACGTAAAAATACAGTAACAAACAAATGCCTTCGTTTGAGGGTCAGTTTAACACTCAGGTCCAGTTCGCTATGGCCCATGAATTAAAAATCGCAATAACTCCATGGGTGATCAGGCCCCACAGGTGACACCGCGTCCAGGTTGGTGTTGGGGTAAGGCTAAGAAATGATTCATTTTATTGGGGTGAGATGGGTCAAGGTTATGGTCTGTTGCTTGATTGAGAGGAGCCTTAAAGTCATTTGGACTTAGGCTTGGATTTTTCAGTAAATATAACGGTAAAGGTCAGTTATTTGATCTAGTGGAGAGGTAATATATGGCAACCCCTTGATATGCTTCGGTTTAGAGTCTGATGTGACCAATACGATGATTACCTTTTAGTGCCTAAGAATGATTCAGAATGAGGATTTCATCATGGCAAGTCTCTGTCACTATGCAGTTCTGGTGAGCAGCTATAATTGGAGTCGAAGTATTTTTAGCTATGCAATTAGTTCTGGTGCAGCTTTAGTTAGAGTGGAAAACGTTTTCAGTAATCCCATTTTGCCTACATGATATATGATTGCCATCTTGGTTTAAGACTGAGGTGAAAGGACGAAATAATTTGCCCTCGAAAAAAGGACAAAATAATCAAGCCTAGAGTAGGGAACAACTTCAGAACTGTTGATGCCTAGCGGGTACCAAAGTCATTGTTTCTGTGAGATGCATGAGGCCGGTCATTGAAGTGCCACTTTTCAGAAGAAAAGGAAAAAGGAATGAATGTGGTTGCAGCCTTTCCCAATGAACTGTGCTAATGATACTCTTTGCAGGTAGTTTTCAACTGATCAGTAAAAAAGGAGGAGCTTTTTTCCAAAGTTCTAAACACCAGCACCAACAAAATCCATAAATTAATTATGCTACAGTAATTAAAACAGCAGAGAATTTGGAATTACTTATTTGGTTGTTCCTATCCAATGTCAAACCAAAGAGTATTTGGTGGTACGACTAACTAAACTTAGCTCTCATTACCTTATGTTGATATTTTAGGGCTGTAAGTGAGATGGGTTAATGCTTTCAGGCTGATGTGGGTGTTTTGGTTTGTCGTCAATGTTTGACCTCCTTGTGTGCTCCACATCTAACATATCAATTTTCTAATTCTCCAATATGTCTTCCAAAAGTTCCAGAGGAGTCGGATTTGATTGGTAGATGGAAGGAACATAACAAAGATCCAATCTAAGAGAAGTGAACGCCCAAACTGTACCTGTTACCATCCATTAAAAGGTTCCAAAAGATTGTTTGTTTGCCAAGGTATAGAGTCAAGTGGAGAGTCAAAGGTCCTAACAACATATTTACCCCTCCCCCAGATCTTACTTAAGAAAGCACAAGATTTTCTGAGATCGCTGCACTGCTGTAGGAAAACGTGGGAGGCTATGGAAGAAGCAGGAATAAACTAACCGGCAGATATCTCAAAAGTCAAACTCAGAGTAGTGGCTGATAATGTTCATGAGTGCTTACTGTGAACATGCACGGCCTCTTAATTGCACCAAATGGCTTGTCTCCTCCAATTACCTTTTCTTGAGGTACGTCTTGTGCAACTCAGACAGCACTTTTAAGGCACTCATATAACTCTAGGCCTGTATTGAAAGCGGTCCAAACTACACAAGCTGTCCAGCATCCCCAATGATGAACTGAAAGTTAACCTACAGCTTCAGGCTCACTCCATTAACAGTGCAACAAATATGTTTGAGCTCT
This sequence comes from Setaria italica, assembly GCF_000263155.2. Classification (NCBI taxonomy): domain Eukaryota; kingdom Viridiplantae; phylum Streptophyta; class Magnoliopsida; order Poales; family Poaceae; genus Setaria; species Setaria italica. The sequence goes on along the minus strand of NC_028455.1, from coordinate 28,066,643 downwards.
CCATGGTTTGGAGGAGCATGATGGTAGGTGAGAATATGTGTTACTGCCATAGTTGGATGAACAACCGTAGGCAACCAAAATGTGTGATTTATTTATCCATAGTCAAAAGTACTTTCTTGATGATTGATTGGTCAACTTAAATGTATGCATTTCCTTGACTCTTTTGTGATCATGCATGCAAAAATGCCTGCACCTGCTAGTTGCATTTCCTGATTGCTCACTAGCTAGCTAGTAAAACCTTTCAATATCTTTGATTTGGTCCTTTGGTGAGCAGAACTAATTCTTTTCTTGTACTCACTTGCACCTTTCAGTGATCTAAGCCCTCGTGTGAGTATACAATTCATTTTCTTATTCTCCCTATATTAGGCATACAATAACCTTTCTTGAGTCTTCTGTAGGAATTCAAGGCAGCAAAGGTTGGAGTCAAATGCTCATATAGAGAGAGATTTAATAAAACCTGCACGCAGTGATGTCAATTTAACCACCGTACTGTTGTCAGGTACAATCAATCTGACCTAACTGGAATTTTGGATCTTGACATTAGGCATGACTCATTAAGCAACGTCGGCTTGAAGATTAGTCCCATCATTTGCCTAAATTATTCCTAAACTCTGTTAGCAACACGAGGTTTAAGAACCATTGTATAGTGTAAGAACATTTAAGTACTCCATAGCTATTGATTGTTGCGCCATTTCACACATGATAAACCAATGTTAGCAAAAGGTAGTTCTTTCGTGGAAGCTTCAGACATTGGCTTAGTTTCTTTGCGTAATTTGTCACGTACTCTTCTGAAACACGACAGCAAGAAGACATCAGTGTTTGCTATCATTTTGGCAATGGAAGATGAAAGGCATAAAACAGGAAAGCAAGATGTATGTCAGATTACTTCGCGTGTCTTATACAACAAGATTTTTGTTTTCTGTGTGGGTGAAAATCATGCTATTACCATTTTTTTGCAGATTCACATGAGCATGTAAGAAGCAGTGATTTGCTGAGACTAGAGGTATGCAATATTGGTTCGTTCTACTATGCTTTTGACTAGGTTTGCCATTGGATGACATGCCCCCTCTTTCTGAACCATCAATCCTAGATGGCAGTTTTTATAGTAAAACTGAATGCAGCCCAGGATGCCAAAAACAAAAAACTTGGATATCCAAATAGAATGCTCAACTAAACCAAATCCTTAGTCATCTTGGCACCTTGATTTGCTCTCTGGTTTATAAAAAAGTAAGCCACTTGATTCATCTAGGTCAAGATTAAAAAGCAGGATATCCTTTTGTTTCTTTGCTGTTGCAACTAGCCACTTTCACGCATAGCACATATAAAATTACCTAGTAACGAGGCATGTTCAACCTGACATCAGTTGCCTCCGGTCATAAGTAAAAAAAAAAAAGAGACATCCAATCATTATTATGTTTTAACAACATAAGATCTGTCCTTTAGCTTACATTTATCAGGAACAACTAGGCGTCAATCATATGAGATGCTAAACTACTCATGGTCGCTGAGATCCACACGCTGTTTGCAGGATAACGAGATTGGACCGAGTCATGGAATGCCAAATAAGCATGTGACGCTAATCAGATCTCTTCTTCATGACCCCACGGTTCATGGATCCTGATTGTCGACGAGATTACCAGTAACTAATCCAATTATTGTAACTTGATTTGTCTCCTGCTGAAGTGATGCAAGCTCGCAAGTAAGTGCAAGAACTAATCATTGATAAATATGGACTAATCAAACCTGCCTATCACTAGCTGATCATATCACCATTAACCAAACCTGGCCTGCTTATGCATGCACATAGATAATTATCTTAATAGACCGATGAACGGAAGGAGAGCAAAAGATTGTACTGACCAGGCTTTTTTCTCAACTAAGAATAACTACTCCATATACGTGGAGGTACTCCCTTATATTTGAACATTTCTGAGAAGTATGTACATGATATGAAACGATATAGAAGCCCATGATATATACAAGCATGCACTGCTTTCTAGTGTAACTATAAACTATACCACTGTTGTGCCAACCCTAGTGTTCTTTACACCCATCAACCTGTACTCTAAATGTCAAACTCACACATTATATTGCAAGTGCTTTGCAGCATTTGTTCAGAAGACCTCAGAATTTATGTCTAATGCACACACATTGAATATATTTGCCTTCAGAAACAAAAGTTCCAGTAGAGACCATCGAGGTAAAGGGGGCCAATGGCGGCGGAGATGATCTCAGAACTTTGGCTCGCCTCACCGCCGGAGTCCAGCAACCCCAACCCAGGGTTCGATAAGTCGTCATAGTCGTCGTACTCCAGCAGCTCCGGCAGATAATAATCTGCATCGTCATCGGACTGCTTCTGCATGACTGACAACGTGGAGCAATGCGCTCCAAGCTGGTCATCATGGTTGAACCACGACGGTCGATGATGATGTGGATCCTTCTCGTTACCGTCCATGGCCTGTGCACCCGAGTCGCTGACCGTGTGCCGTGACCGTGAGTCAGTGACTACCGGTGGTGGCGCCGCCTCCTGCTCACCATCGCAACCGTCCGGTAGCATTGGAAGAAGGACATGGCCTGGAGTGATGGAGGCCTGGTCATGAACCGTCTCCTCAGTTGTCACCTTCCTTTCGCCGCTCGACGAATGCTGCTTCCTCATGAACACCTTGCATATGACCCACTCACTCTGCATATGGCCAGAACACATCGATTACAATCGTAGGACATTACAGAGTACAGCTTCATGGTACTCCTTACTTATTAAAACAAGCAAGGAATCTTCCATTAGAAGCACATGTAAGTACCAAAGAGAAAAGAACAAGTACAGGTCATCTTCGTGTGAGATTGTGTGCACCTGTGCTCCTCTGAGGAGGGCGCTGCTGCTCTTGTCGCCCATGGCGTACTCGTGCATGACCCAGCCGGTCTTCTCCCCTCTCGGCGCCCTGCCGCGGTAGAACACCAGCGTCTTCCTCGTCCCGACGAGGCGGCCGCCATCGTCCCTGCCGTGCACGGCCTTGTCCTTCCCCGTCGACTTCCAGTACCCCAGCCGCGTCGCGCGGCGGGCGCGCACGCCGGACGGGTACTTGCTGCCCCTCCTGCAGAAGAAATAGCCCTCTTGCAGGTCGGCTGCCGCCGCCGCCGCCTGCTGCTCGCCTGGGAACATTAACATCAATGAGCATTGAGCAGCTAGCTAACTTGCTTGGATGCATGGATATGTAGTGAGCTCATGCGACAATCCTACATGGCAGGTCCCATGGCTCGGACTTGTAGAGGTCGACATCGCGGATGGCCGGCGAGGTGAAGCTGTCGTCCATGGCCTTCGGAGCGAGGTAGTAGGTGATGAGCTCCTCGTCCGTGGGGAAGAACCGGAAGCCCGCCGGCAGGAACTCCATTCGTCCTGCTGGCAAGCATCGTAAAACACATCTTGATCAGGAACAAGCAAGAAACATATACCAAATGCAAGTACGGGCCAATCATTTATGGACGTCAAAATCTTGCACGCGCGCATGCGGTTAAGCACGAATTGATGGCAAGATTACAAGAGGGATTTGTTTGAATGTTGAAAAAAACCTACCTAGTGCAAGAAGGTGACGCACGGGCGAGGTACTTGTGGATGCAGAGATGTGAGTACGTGACCAGCAGCGGCGTAGGCATGGCCCTCGTTTTATAGTGGCTCAGGGCCACCGTTTTATAGTGCCCCTCGTTTTACAGCAGGGGGTGTTTGGATACCCCGTGCTAAACTTTAGCACTTATCACATCGGATATTTAGATACTAATTAGGAGTATTAAATATAGTTTAATTACAAAACTAATTGCACAAATGGAGTCTAATTCGCGAGACGAATCTATTAAGCCTAATTAGTCCATGATTTAACAATGTTGTGCTACAGTAACCATTTGCTAATGATGAATTAATTAGCCTTAATAGATTCGTCTCACGAATTAGACTCCATCTGTGCAATTAGTTTTGTAATTAAACTATGTTTAATCTTCCTAATTAGCATCCGAACATATGATGTCTAGAGATCAGAGCGTGCAGGTAGTTGGGGTTGACATGGACGTCTCCTGCTGCTGTACACGTACTACAGAATCCGAGCGAGATGCGCCCTACAGTAGCTAGGACAGTGGCAGGGGCATCCTCCTTCTGAATAGATTCAGCTTCCTGCAAATCTGCAATGACAATTGCTTAAGTAGTAGTGCTGTGTGTGAGTGTGTGTTACAATGATTTTTATAAAGTACGACCTAGTACTTTCCAATGCAATCATCTCTGCTGCCTTTTCCTCTGGTTGGTTAAAATATTTGATAAACATCGGGGTTAATTTGCGTATAATCGTTACCGTCTTATGGAGGACTCAAAAGTCAAGATTGAATTTCTTTTTGTTCTCTTGATTTGAAGAGATTCTCCTATGCATATTTTTACTTAAAGGAGAGTAGAGATTTCAACACTTGATCATGACCTCAATCACCAATTCACCGTAAGCCATTCTCTTATGTCTACTTTTACTTAAAAGGAAGCAGAGATTTGAACACCTGATATCAATCACCAATTAATTCACCGTTAGTTATGCGCACTTGCCTACAACTAGGCTAAATGGGCGACTCTCTCCCATCCTGAGGCCTCGTTTGAAACGAAGAGAAATGAAAAAGATTTTTTTTTTTGGCAAAACGAGCTCTCATTATGTCGTTGTCAAGATTTGCGGGTCAAGACTTAGACTAGTAAATTTCTTTTATGCGCGTAAGGCTTCGGATGGTGGCGTGGGAGTCACGGGGTTAGACTGGTTCGGACAAAGGAGGCCCTACGTCCAGTATCGAGGTTGCTCGTGTTGCCCACGCGGGGTTCTGTAGTAGGGGTTACAGAGGAACGAGAGAGAGATCTGATCCCAGGTCTCTTGAAGGTGCTTGTGCTCTAAGGGAATGCGAGAGTGTGCTGTTGGCTTGAGAGAAAAGAATCCGACCCCCCGTCTCTGGCCCCCGATGCTCCTTTTATATCGTAAGGGGACTGCCGGGGTTACAGGTGAGACCGGGTGGTGAGAGCAGTAAAGAGTTTAAATGTAGTATGGTAAAAATACAACGCGAAGGGAGGAATCAAGTTCCTAGGTGCCCGGCGTCCTCGCCAGCCTTCGGCGTCTGCCGGCGCGTATGCTGGAGGAGGAGGAGGGTGGCCGCGCGCCAACTGTCGTCGCGCCCTGCAGATGGCCTCCTCGGTGGCTGTAGCCGCCGGGTCATGATGAGGGCGTTTCGTCGTGACTCTGGTGTCCATTGGGAGGGACGGCGGATGCCGCCGTCCTGCTGATGGCTCGCGGAGAGCGAGCGTCACACCCCTGCTGCCGGGCGCACGGGACCCGAGAACGGGCGGGTCTTCCTTCTGCTCCGGGCGGCGCAGGCCATGAGTGCCTTGCGGCGAATGGAAGGAGGCCGCAGGTACTGTAGCTTTGTACAGTGCGGCCGTGCATGGGTACTTGCAGTAGATTGCATGAGGAGCGCGATCATCCTTCTCTCTGACATGCCATGCCTGTGGCGCATTTATGGCGAGGTTGATAGGAGGGCCCACGAGATCGGCGCCCGAGGCGGATACTTGTCGGGCGGGCCTGGGTCAGCCCGACCCCAGATCTGCGGTCGGGCGAGGCGGAGCTCGATCTTCCGGGGGTCGGGGATGCCTGACCCCGGAACTCGGGGTCGGGCGAGGCGGAGTGCAGTCCACAGGGGGTTGGGAGCGTCCGACCCCGGGTCTTCGGTCGGACGAGGCGGAGCGTGGCCTTCAAGGGGTCGGGAGCGTCCGACCCCGGGTCTTCGGTCGGACGAGGCGCAGCGTGGCCTTCAAGGGGTCGGGAGCGTCCCTCCTGGTCGGGCGAGGCGGAGCGTGGCCTCTCCCTGCCATGTCGGGCCGACGGCAATTTCGCTACCTTAGATGGGCTTGGGCCTTCAGGACCGTTGCTTTAAGCGGCATTAGGAGGCCGTTAATATTTCCCCCCGACAGTAGCTCCCGAGCCTGTGGTGGAGCAGGAGTGCTCCTCCAGAGGCTTTTTTCGCCGTTTCGCTGGAGATCTTCTGCTCGTCCTGCAAGCTGCGGTTTGATTGGGGGTAGGGAGCGTTGTTAGTCCGGCTTGACCGGGGAGTCCCTAAATCGCGACCACACGCGTGGTCGTTGGTCGCGACGCTAGCCCCCGAGCCCCCGCGCGTTGCAGGAGACCGATTGGGAGGCTAGGTCGACTTTTGATTGTTACCCCTCAAGCATCCGTTCGCTAGGACGGAGGGGTCGAGCCGTGCCACGCTATCCTCGTTGGACGAACCGTGGTGCTCGTTGAGCTGCGAACGGGTAGGTTCGAGTGGAGTCCCGGTCCCCGTTCGGGGGGGTCCGGCTCGGGCCAAGCTGGTGGCGTACTGCAGTCTCCAGCCGGCCAGTTCATATAGTTCCCGGGTCCGTTCGGTCGGATTCGGGGGCTCGTTGCCTTTCCTCGTGGAAAAACCATGAACTTTGATTCCGGTCTGGACTCGAACGTGAGACCGGGACGCCCTTGGCTTTCGCTTGCCTGGGTGTTGGCCGCTAGCGGACCCGTCCCTTCTCACCCCTCGCTCGGGGGATGTCCTGAGGCGGCTGTCGAACCCGTAGCGGGCCAGCCTTCGAACCTCTGGATAGTAATGGGCCGTAGGGGCGTTTTCAGCCCCGTATCCCTTTCTTACCTTTCGGTGGGCCTTGGGATGAATCGGGGCGGATGTTGCGTTTTGGGCCGAACGGGGGGGATGTCGTGGGCGTGCTTTCCGGGAGATGGAGTTATGGAGAGTGCCGACCCGCGAATCGAGGAGGATAGGATGTTTTCGCGGCCGATCGTGCGCGCGGTTTCCGAAAAGAAAGTGGGCGTGACGGGGGCGTACCTGGCGCCGCATTTATGGCGACAGGGGCGTCGGTTCTGCTCCCCCCGCGCCTTTCCTATAAAAACGGAAGCTCCGCCTCGCTGGTTCCGCCCGCCTTCTGCTTTCAAGCCTTTTCCCCCTCCGGACTCGCCCTTAGCTCACCTGCGCCCGTTTCGCCTTCCTCCGCTCCAAGCTACGCCCTTTCTTCCCACCCCCGTCAGGCTTCCTCCTCCTCTGGCGATGGGATCTTGGGAGATCTCTCACTTCAACTCGTCGCGCGCCGAAGGCCTGGTGAAGAAAGGCCTCCTCTGCGAGAGGACGGAGGCAGGCGAGTGGGAGCTGCCGGGGTCGGAGCAGGTGCCGTCGCCTCCCCCCGGCTACGTCGTCTCCTTCGCTCATTTCCATGAGCGGGGGTTCGCGACTCCACCGAGCCTCTTCTTCCGGGGGCTCCTCCACTACTACGGGCTCGAGCTTCAGCACCTCAACCCCAACGGGATCCAGCACATCGCGACGTTCGTCGCACTGTGCGAGGGGTTCCTGGGCATCAAGCCCAACTTCTCGCTGTTGAAGTATTTCTTCACGGTGAGCCTGTACCAGAAGACAGAGAGGAGGGGGAACCAGCAGCGGTCGCCCCCGGTGCCGATCGGGTGCGCCGGAATCCACCTCCACCATACTCGCTCCAAGGAGTATATGGCGATGAAGACCTCGGCGTCCCATAAGGGGTGGCATAACCAGTGGTTCTATGTGAAGAACTACTCGAACTCCCCCCTGCCGGAATTCACCGGCCGTACCATCGACGTGGCGCCGGAGGTGTGGGCGTACGGGCCGGTGGAGAAGGAGAAGAAGCGGATCCTTGACCTGCTGCAGGATATCGAGCAGCTGAAGAGGAGGGGGCTTAGCGGCGCCGGGGTCATTGGGGCGTACCATGCCCGGCGAGTAGCGCCGCTAATGCTCCGGGTCCGTTCGCTTGCCGCCATGACTCCCGACGCGCCGACCGAGGGCACCACCTTGGTGGCGGGCGCGCTCGCCGCCTCCGAGATTCGGCAACGGATTCGGGAGGCGTTGGAGGACAAGGATGCCGACTACCCGGTGCCTAGGCACCCGCCGATGCGCCCGGACGCGGGCTTCGTCGACCTGGTAAGGGATTGGGGCGCCGACCTCCTTTCTTCGCGTCTTGTAATCGTCGTTCTGACGCGGGGCCATTTCGCGTTCGCAGGGCACGCTGACCCAGGTCGTGGACTCACACCCGCCGGCGCCGGAGGACGCCGATCGGCGGACGCAAAATCGTCTCCTTGCTGAAGCGCAGAAGCGCCGTAAGGACAAGGAGACGGCGAAAAGGAAGAAGAAGGCCGCCAAGGAGTTCTAATGGCGGCGGAAAGGGCGGGTCATGTTAGACGACGACGACGACGACGATGATGATGACGAGGATGAAGATGAGGAAGATGATGAAGAGGAGGAAGAGCTGATTTTCTCCCTTCGGTCGGGCGCGCTCGTAATCCGGGAGGTGCGCCCGCAAACAGCCGCGAGGGATGAGGCGGAGGGGACGTCCGCCCGGGGCTTGGTTCCGCAAGGCTCCGGGGCCGCGCCTCAGGGGTCGGCGCGGGGCGCTCCCCAGGGGTTGACGCGGGACGCCCCCCAGGGGTTGGCGCGGGGCGCCTCCCAGGAGCCGGTGCGGGACACCCCCCCAGGGGTCGGCACGGGGTGCCTCCCTGGAGCCGGCGCGGAGCGCCCCCCGGGGGTCTTCGGAGCCCACCCCCGCCGTTGCCCAGGAGCCGGCGCGGGGCGCCCTCCAGGAGTCCGCGCGGGGCGCTCCCTGGAGGTCCGCGGAGCCTGCCCCCGCCGTCGCGCCCGAGACTCAAGGGTAGCGAAGCGGCGACAAGCGGCCGCTGCTGGATGCCCCGAGGTCGGCGTCCGGCTCCGAGGCGAAGCGCGCGCGCCGTCCTTGCTCTGCAGGAACGTAAGTTGGCCTTCCTCGTGAGTCTTGTTCCTTTCCTCTTCTTGCGTTCGTTTCCGCTGACGTTTGTTCGTTGATTCGCAGCGCCGCCCCCCGTGGTCTCATCTTGCAGCTGGCGCCCAAGAAGGCGCTGCGGGTGTCGTCCGCCTCTGTGGGGCGGACCGTGGTCCCGCCCGCGGTGAGTGGCGGGGTCCCTGGTGAGGTCGCGGATCCTGCCGCGGCAGCGGCCTCTGTGACGACGACCATCAGAGTGGCGGCGGCGTCGAGCGCGGTGGAGGGCGTGGCCCCCGTGCTGCCTTCTGCTCCCCCAGTCGACCCTACGGAGGTGATCGATCTTGACACCGACGAGGCGGAGGGGACGGCGGCGACGGGAGGAAGGATGGATGTCCCCGCAGCCGCAACGGGGTTGGCGGTGGCGGCGACAGAGGAGGGAGCGTCTGCCCCCGCGGCCGCGGCGGAGGAGGCAGCGGCGACGGAGGCGGGGACCTCCGCCTCGGGGATCCCAGCGGAGGTGGCATCGGCGGCGGAGGCGGAGGAGCTGCTCGAGGGACTCCGGCAGGAGCGGAGGAGCCTCCCTCAGCGGTTGCGGCGGAGGGCGAGGTAGCCGCGGGGATACCTGTTCCGCCGCTTGCGTCGGAGGCGGCGCCGCCATTGAACGACCCCGCGGCGGCCCTGGCGGCGACGGGTGCGCAGCCGCCGGGGTCGTCGGTGAACCCGGCGGCTTCCGGGGTGGTGGAGCCTGCTTCGATAGCGGCGCCAGGATCGGCTCCCGCCTCGGCCTCGGCTGCCACCGTTCCCAGGGCGTGGAGAGGGTCTGTCCTGCGTTGGGCATCCCGTGAGGACCCGCCGAGGCACCTCTTCACCCTGGATGACGCTGCGGAGTGGCACAAGTGGCAGCGGTGCAGGGTGGCCTCGCCCACGCCTGCGCGGCTCTGTCCTCGGCGATGGGGGCTTTGGACAACGTCGTCCTCCCTGGTAGCCAGGTACGTCGCCCCTCCTGTTGGTGATTGTTCTTTTCCCGTTGCCTTGCCCCTGATGGCGTATTGCTTTGCAGGCTCTCCAAGAGTGCAGTCGGGGGA
>NC_028455.1:28043321-28056661 GCF_000263155.2 Setaria italica | reverse complement strand
TCTGGGAGCACTTCAACGTGGAGAGGGAGCGAACCAGGGAGCTATCCATGTAGGTTGCTGCCGCCCAGCCGCCCAGGGGTCATCAGCGACCTGCGCGAGCAAGCGGTGCAGGAGGAGGCGTGGCGGTCGGAAGCCAAGCTCCAAGCCGTCGTCGATAAGGCCCGCCTTGACCGCGAGGAGTTCCAGGCTGCCGCCGAAAAGGCCCGCCATGACGCCGAGGAGCTCGCACGGCTGAAGGGGGAGCATGAAGCCCTCCAGAAGACCGTCGAGCGCATCCGACGCGAGCGGCAAAAGGCTTGGCAGGACCGGGACGCCGAGAAGGTCCGGAAGGAGGAGGCCGAGAAGGCGGCGGCTGACCTTGGAGTGGAGGTCGGCCAGCTTCAAGCGCAAGTGCGGGAGCTTCAGGCTTCTGTGGCCCGGGAGCGCCAGCTGAGGGCCCAGTCCGAGGGTAAGACTCTGCTCATTTCTTTTGTCTTTGTGATGTTGTGGTGATTTTCGATTTAGCGGGTCTTCCGGGTGGTTCTTGCAGACGAAATCGCCAAGCTGAGGGACCTGCTCGACACGGAGCGTGGCGAGCACGGCGTCCTGCGGGATGCGGTCCGCGTCGTCTGCGACGGCCTCGGCGTGGTTCCGGAGGAGGGGTTGAGCTCTTTGCTGGCTTGTGTCCTCGGGATGCGTCGCCGGAGCCGCGAGATCGCCGTGGATGCGCTTCACACCAGCGTGCGGCAAGCCTTCGGGGTCTTCGGCTCCCATTATTCCGGCATCAACTTCGTCGGGATGAGCAGAGGATACGCCGCCGGTTACTCTGAGGCCGAGCTGGACGAGATTGATGCGGCGGTGTTCACCCTGGCGGAGGCCCTTGCGAAGCTACTGGAGGATGAGGCCGTCCCTCCCGAAGATTCCCCGTCGAGCTAACTGTACCGGGTTGGCGCCCAAATTGTAAATACATCAGTTTCGGACTTATTTTGTGATGGCCATAGAGGCCTTTTCTATAACTTTGCCGTGGGAAAGTTTCCGACCCCATTTCTTGTCCTCTTGGACTTGAAAGTTTAGAGTGCATTGTCGGGCGTGTCAGTGAGCTTTGATGAGCGAAGGCACCGTAGCCGCTGGGGCGTAGGTTTTTTCGCAGTCCGATCAATCTTGCCTGAACACCGTTCGCGCACTCTCTCCTTTTTGTGCCCAAAAGTTTGGAAAGGGGGGCTCGGTTCGAAAGAAAAAACGTTTTTTCAGATGGTGCCAAGTGGCTTGGGCCGGAGCCCCTGATAGCCCCCGAGGGGTATGCGGCCCTGGAGCAAAGCCAGGGTCGGATATCCCTGAGCTTGATGGGAAAAGCCTGAATAGAGACGGCTTGGAATTTCTTTTTTTCGAAAAAAGAAAACTTTGAATTTGCAGACGAGTCTGTACAGAACTTGGAAATGAAAACTAGGGGTAAAAACGCCTTAGCTGTTCTATGTTCCAGGCGTTGCTGAAGATCTGCCCGTCGGGAGTCGCTAGCTTGTAGGTGCCTGGCCGTAGTACTTGCGTGACGATGAAAGGACCTTCCCAGGGGGGGGTTAGCTTGTGCCGACCCCTGTTGTCCTGGACGAGGCGGAGCACCAGGTCGCCGACGTTGAAGGCTCGGCCTTGTACCTTGCGGCTGTGGTAGCGCCGTAGGGCTTGCTGATACTTAGCCGAGTGCAGCAAGGCTACGTCTCGTGCCTCGTCGAGTTGATCTTGTGCGTCTTCGAGCGATGCCTGGTTCCCCTGTTCGTCGTATGCCTTGACCCTTGGCGATCCGTATCCCAGATCGGTGGGCAGGATGGCCTCGGACCCGTAAATCATGAAAAACGGGGTGAAGCCAGTCGCTCGGCTAGGGGTCGTCCTTGGGCTCCAAAGGACTGCGGGAAGCTCGGCGACCCATCGTCCGCCAAACTTTTTGAGGCGGTCGAAGATTCGCGGCTTGAGACCCTGGAGTATCATGCCGTTGGCTCGCTTGACCTGCCCGTTCGTGCGGGGGTGTGCCACGGCCGACCAGTCCACTCGGATGTGGTGGTCGTCGCAGAACTGGAGGAATTTCTTCCCGGTGAACTGCGTGCCGTTGTTAGTGATGATGGAATTGGGGATTCTGAAGCGGTGGATGATGTCAGTGAAGAACTGTACCGCCTGCTCGAACCTGATTTGCGCCACCGGTCTTGCCTCGATCCACTTAGAGAACTTGTCGACGGCGACAAGTAGGTGGGTGAAGCCCCCGAGCGCTCTCTTGAAGGGCCCGACGAGATCTAGCCCCCAGACCGCGAACGGCCACGTGACGGGGATGGTCTGGAGGGCCTGCGCGGGCAGGTGAGTTTGGCGTGCAAAGAACTGGCACCCCTCACAGGTACGGACTACTTGGGTAGCGTCGGCGACCGCCATCGGCTAGTAAAAACCTTGCCGGAAGGCGTTGCCGACGAGGGTCCTCGGCGCAGCGTGGTGGCCGCAGGCTCCGGCGTGGATGTCCTGGATCAGTGCCTTTCCCTGCTCGATCGGGATGCAGCGCTGGAGGATGCCGGTGTGGCCTCTCTTGTAGAGCTCCTGATCGATGATGGCGAAGGATTTGGCGCGGCATGCGATCCTACGGGCTTCTGTCTTGTTCGCCGGGAGCGCGTCACGGATGAGCTAATCGAGGTACGGGGCTCTCCAGTCGGCTGGGGGTCGGGCCCCGCTGCGGGGTCTGCCGCGATTTTCATGACCATGGGGCCGGAGGGGTCGGCTTCCGAGGCCGAATCGGGGGAAGCGGTGCCGACCCCGTTGGTGCTGGCGTCAAGGCCTGGGACGGGTGGCGCGCTGCCGACCTCCCCCGGGTCGAGGTCCGACCCCGGGGCCGGGGGTGCTTCGCCGACCCTTGCCGGCTCTAGGTGACGGATTGAAGGCTTGAACTGATCGCTGACGAAAACGCCGTTGGGGGCGGGCATTCGGCCGGATGCAGCCTTCGCTAGCTCGTCGGCGGCTTTGTTGAAGCACCTTGCGACGTGGTTGAGCTCCAGCCCGTCGAACTTGTCTTTAAGCTTATGAACCTTGTTGCAGTAGGCTACCATCTTGGGGTCGTGGCAGCTCCATTCCTTTATGACTTGTTCGACGACTAGCTGGGAGTCCCCCCGGATGTCTAGCCGGCGGATGCCCAGCTCGATGGCGATGCGTAGCCCGTTGAGGAGGGCCTCGTATTTGGCGACGTTGTTGGATGCAGGAAAGTGGAGGCGGATCATGTACCTGATGTGCACGCCTAGAGGAGAGACGAAGACGAGACCTGCTCCGGCACGGGCCCTCATCAACGATCGATCGAAGTACACCGTCCAATACTCCTGCTTGTCCGACGCTGATGGCGTCTGGATCTCCGTTTACTCTGCTACAAAATCGGCGAGTACCTGGGACTTGATGGCGGTTCGGGGGGCGGTAGGTGATGCCTTGGTCCATGAGCTCGAGCGCCCACTTTGCGATTCGTCCCGTGGCGTCCTGGTTTCGAATTACCTCGCCTAGCGGGAACGACGAGACAACCGTCACCGGGTGGGAGGTGAAGTAGTGGCACAGCTTCCTCTTTGTGATGAGGACGGCGTAGATGAGCTTCTGGATCTGCGGGTAACGCGTTTTGGACTCGGACAAGACCTCGCTGATGAAATACACTGGGTGTTGCACCTTGAGAGCGTGTCCCTCCTCTTCTCGTTCCATCACCAGAGCCGCGCTAACCACCTGGGTGGTCGCCGCGATGTAGAGCAGGAGGGGCTCGTCGTCGGCCAGCGGGACCAGGATCGGGGCCTTCGTCAGGAGGTCCTTGAGCCGGTCAAGCACCTCCTGGGCCTCGCCGGTCCATTCAAAGGGGTCAGTCTTCTTCAGGAGTCGATAGAGAGGAAGCCCCCGCTCGCCAAGGCGCGAGATGAAGCAGCTCAGGGCCGCTAAGCATCCCGTGACGCGTTGGACTCCCTTTATGTTCCGGATTGGCCCCATGTCGCTGATGGCCGCTATCTTCTCCGGATTGGCTTCGATGCCGCGCACGGAGACGATGAAGCCCAACAGCATGCCCCTGGGAACTCCGAAAACACATTTTTCGGGATTGAGCTTAATACGCTTATCCGTTAGCCTTTCGAAGGCTAGTTTGAGGTCGGGGATGAGCTGATCGCCCCTCTTGGATTTGACTACAATGTCATCAACGTAAGCCTCAACGGTCCGCCCGATGAGGTCCCCGAAGCACTTCAGCATGCATCGCTGGAATGTAGCCCCCGCGTTCTTGAGGCCGAACGACATCTTGACGTAGCAGTAGGGGCCGAAAGGGGTGATGAAAGATGTAGCGAGCTGGTCGGATTCTTTCATCGCGATCTGATGGTAGCCGGAATACGCGTCAAGGAAGCTGAGGGCTTCGCACCCAGCGGTTGAGTCGACTATCTGATCTATACGTGGCAAAGGAAACGGATCATTTGGGCACACCTTGTTGAGACCGGTGTAATCAACACACATCCTCCATTTCCCATTCTTTTTTTGTACAAGAACAGGATTAGCTAGCCACTCGGGGTGGTACACTTCCTTGATGAACCCGGCCGTCAAAAGCTTCTGGAGCTCCTCGCCAATGGCCTTGCGCCTCTCTTCATCGAAGCGGCACAGTCCTTGTTTCCCTGGCTTGGAGCCGGCCTTGATGTTCAAGGAGTGCTCGGCGACTTCTTTCGAAATGCCGGGCATGTCCGAGGGCTTCCACGCGAAGACGTCGCTGTTCGCGCGGAGGAAGTTGACGAGCGTGCTTTCCTATTTGGGGGATAGGGTAGCGCCGATCCGCACGGCCTTGCCGTCGAAGCTGCTGGGGTCGAGGAGGACCTCCTTGATGCCTTCGGTGGCTTCAAAGGAGGTGTCCGACTGCTTGAAGTCGGGCTGGTCCTCAACGTCCTCTGCGAGCTGGACCGCCAGATCGCCCGTGATGGTCATGGCGGCGGCGTACTCGCAGCATTCCACGTCGCACTCATACGCCTTCTGGAAAGACGTGCCGACGGTGATGACCCCGTTGGGCCCCAGCAGCTTGAGCTTGAGGTAGGTGTAGTTGGGGATGGCCATGAACTTCGCGTAGCATGGGCGCCCCAAGATGGCGTGGTAGGTTCCGCGAAACCCCACCACCTCGAAGGTGAGGACCTCCTTCCTGTAGTTGGAGGGGGTCCCAAAAGTGACGGGCAAGTCGATTTGCCCGAGAGGCATTGCCTGTTTTCCTAGCACGACGCCGTGGAACGGTGCCTTGCTGGGACGGAGGCGGGAACGGTCAATCCCCATAGCGTCGAGGGTCTCGGCGTAGAGGATGTTGAGGCCGCTGCCTCCATCCATGAGCACCTTGGTGAGGCACGTCGTGTCGACGATGGGGTCGACGACGAGGGGGTAGCGTCCTGGATGCCGGACGCGTCCCGGGTGGTCGGACCGATCGAAGGTAATGGCCGGTCCCGACCAGTCGAGGAAGGCCGGAGTCGCCGGCTCGACCGCGTAGACCTCTCGGCGTTCCAACTTCTGCTGGCACTTGGAGTCGTACGCCGAAGATCATGAAGCAGCCGTCCACCTTGGGAAAGCCATCTTCCTTCTCTTCGTTGGGCTTCCGCTTCCGGTCGCCCTTTACTGGATTGCCTACAAAGTACCTCTTCATGAGGTTGCAGTCTTTGTAGGTGTGCTTCGTGGGGAACTCGTGGTTCGGGCACGGTCCCTCAAGCAGCTTGTCGAAGAAGCCAGGAGTGCCCTCGGGGGGCGGCTGCCCTCGCTTACGCTCGACAGCGGCTACGAGGGGAGCCTCACGCCGCTGTTTGCCCTTCTTCTTCTGCTGGCGGTTGGAGGTGCCTTCGTCAACATCCTCCTCCCGCTTTGCCTTTCCCTTGGAGCGGTCGAAGATCGCTCCAACAGCCTCTTCACCCGAGGCGTAGCTAGTGGCAATGTTGAGGAGCTCCTCCATGGTTCGTGGGCCTCGGCGCCCTAGCTCGTGGACGAGGGGCCGGCAGGAGGTTTCTGCTAGGAAAGCTCCGATGACGTCGGCGTCCGCAACGTTGGAGAGCTCAGTACGCTTCCTGGAGAAGCGCCGGATGTAATCCCGGAGGGACTCGTCCGCTCCCTGGCGACAGCTCCGAAGATCCCAGGAGTTGCCGGGGCGCGTGTACGTGCCCTGGAAGTTTCCTATGAAAACCTCCTTCAGGTCGTTGTAACAACTCTACCTAAATTAAGTGCTTTTAACTCTAAACCAGTGATAAATCCTTAATTTAAGAAGTGAAATGACCTTTATAAACCTAAGAAGCTCCTTTTGGAGTTTGATTTCAAGCTTGAAATTCTATATACAAACTTAAGTTTCTGCCCAAATAAGAGTTGTAAAACTTTTAAATTCCAACAACTTTTGTTAAACGTACTTTGACCATTTCGGAGTGGAAGGAAGTCAAAAACAACAACCAAAGCCGGCTTTCCTAAAGGACCCTGAAAATCTCTTAAGTCCTGGAATTTGAGTTTTCCTCCATCTTTGCAAGCTTTCATCTCCCGTTTTCCTATCTAAACTCGAGTTAGAGCCTTAATAGAAGTTGTAGTACCTCGAGAGTGTTCCAACTTTGTTACACTGACCCAGATCCAAATCGGACCCGAAGTTGTTCAAAATCCCGGTCAAGTGAGGTAAACTAGTCAACTCACCCCGGATGCCTTAAATCCTAAGTCTGGAATTCCAGATTTTTGGCTAACTTTGGCGTAAAATATCTTCGAATCCTCTCACAATCAAAACCGACACCTTAAACAAAGTTTGAAGAACGATCAGAGTTGAACAAGTTTGTTTAAGGGAGTTTCGGGAGTTGTGTTGAAAGATTCGGAGAAGGATCGCTCCAAAGCTGGTCGGGCTTGCTGCCCGAAGGGAGCCTCGACGCCCGCGCGCCCGAGCATGTTCGCTCGCGCGCCGCGTGCCACGTGGCCGCCGGCCACCGGCAGCTCGCCGGCGCCCTATCACCAGCGCGACAGCGACAGGACGAGAGCCACGGCGCCCAACCCGCGCCCGCGATAGGACGGAGCGAACGCCTGGCCAGCCAACCGCCAGCCGCGCGCGTGCCGCCTTCCGCCTGCCACGGCTCTGCTCCGCCAACCCAGTTCCGCCCATTCGCCGAGAAAGCTGAGACGCCCCCGACGTCCCGCGCCTCCGCCCGCTCGCCCAACCCCCACGGTAGCCCTTCCGCCTCGCCCGCCCGACAGACCGGAAGCCCCAGACCGTGCCACCCAAGGCCAATCGCCGCCGAAGACCACCCGGAGCTCCGCCTCCTCTGCCCAATGGCGTCGTCGGCTAATGGCTGCCTCGCCCGAGCACTCGCCGCTCCCTGCCTTATCCTTTCCCCACCGGAGCCCCGCCTCGACCCTCCGCGCCATCCCGGCCCTATAAAAGGGAACCCCCTCACCGGCAATGCCACCCCTTTGCCACCGCCGCATCTGAGCCGCCGCTTTCTCCCCGCGCCGCCGCTGAGCTTTCGTGGAGCTCACCCCCTTGCGCCACACCCACACTCCGGCGATTTCGCCGCCACCCTCAAGCCGTTTCCCCCAACACACCAGCCGCCCGCTCCTCCGCGCGGTACTCGAGCTTGCTAGTGTCCGCAAGAAGCACCGCCGCCGCCGGACCACCGTCGAAGTCTCGCCGCTGCCCAAGCCTTAGCGCGTACGACTTCCCGCCCCAGCCTACTCCTGTTTGGCCCCAAGGCTTCACCGGTAGACCTGGAGGTAAGCTACTTAACCTCCCTGTCCTTTCCGTCTCGCCCGACCCCTTTTTCTTTCCGTCTCGCCCGACCCATGTCCTTTTCGTTTCGCCCAACCCCTGTCCTTTTTCATTTCGCCCGACCCCTTTGTTTCGGTTCGCCCGACCCCTTTTCTTTTCGTCTCGCCCGACCTTTTCCCGTTCGCCTCGCCCGACCCTGCCAAGTTTCGCCGACCCTTTCTCCGCCTCGCCCGAGGGCTCGGCTGTAACTTTTTCTTTGACCCGAAGGTATCGGTGAAATATTTTCGGGGATTCCTCTGTGTTGAGTCTGAGGACCTTGGTATGATTTTCCTTAAACCTGAGGGTCAGACCCTAAGTTTCCCCCAATCCGACCCTCTCATCCTGCTCTCCACCAACAGAAGTTGAACTCCTCCACCTTTCCTGTAGCTTTGCTACAAGTGTCCGTGTTAAAACATGAGTGTGTTGAAATAACCATCTAAAATGTTTAACCCCTGCATTGCATTTCCGTGTAGAGTTGAATCTCGCCGACGGAACGTACGAGCTTCATCCAGCACCGGAAGAAGACCCCGCCGAGGAACTGCATCCCTGCGTAGGAGAGCCCGAACCGGAGCAAGACCCCGAGGACCCGCAAGCTTTTTCTGAAGGCAAGCCCCGGAGCATAAATTCCTATCTTGAGTTGATGCAATATTATTGATTACTTGATTGCGCATTTACGTTTCGAGGAGTTGTAATGGAACCTTAGATGCATAACTTAGTACCTTGTTTTTGAATACTAGTTGCTAAGGCCGAGTAGTTGCATTGCTTAATAGGTTTCAGTAAAACTCGAGTGATCTCCTGTCACTCGCGAGTTATAGGAGTTGAATGTTTCAAATTTGTCGCAACTATAAGGACGAAGGACGTGGTCAGGCTTATGTTCGATACTTGGTGGATTGCCCCGTCTGTCTAAATGAAAATGAACTAAGGTCGAAACGTGTCGGCGTTCGTGATCAAGTGTTTGAAAGTACTAATCTCATACCTAGTATGGGATGGGGAAGCCTAGTACCTGATTGAACTGGGGCGTGGCATACCCTCTGGCTGTCCTTGGAACGTCGTTCCCATGGTGCATCATGTGGGTGCAAGTGCGGTCACAGTGCAGCAATAGGCCGGGACTGTGGAACATTGCATGCCAAAGGAAGTTGGCCCTGACACGTGCCTGAGGGATCGATGGGGACAACTGACAAATGAAGCGACCCTTCATGGTGCGCGGATGTCGTGAGATTAGGTTTGCCATGCATGGTTAATAAATTTGAATCGATTCGTCTGCCTCTCATAGATTGGGACTACTTGATCACTATTCTGCACTGAGTAAAGATGGAACATGATGATGATTTTAATCTTGATGCTTGTTCAGTAATTGCTTGGAAACCATGGTTGTTTAGTATAAGTTGCTAATCTAGAATGGATAAAGAACATAGAACATGAGCTAAAATGTTGAAAGTAAGGACTGACTTTAGACGCTTTTGGCAAAGAAAACCCCAGAGCCAGAAAGCCTTGCATGTCTAGGTCTTGGTCGTGTCTTTCCGATGGGTCAGTCTTGCTGAGTACTAGTTGCTCAGCCTTGTTGTGGCTAATCTTTTTCAGGTAATGTCAATAGTTTGGTTGCGGGTACCACTTGGCCGACCCAGCTTCCCCCAGGCTGGACCGTCGAGTGGGATCCTTCCTCGAACGGCGAAGGAAGGAGTTTTTGATGTCATGATCGACTCCGTCATGATGTCATGTATCGACGTTTAGCTTCCGCTAGTTTTATTTGACTTCGAACCTTGCAAATTTCGGTCTAAATTTCGAAAACTCTGATGTAATAAAATGTGGAACTTGTTGTCGTGATGGAATGTTGTAATCTCTGTGCTACTCACCTTCGCGTGAGCGATGCTTCTCGATCCTGTTTATGTGGTTTATCGGGTGAAATCCGACGGTCGACCAAGTTGACTTGCTTAAAGTGCATGATCGCGTGTCCGGCGACTTAAGTGCATTTTAGTCAGGTTAATTTGGGCGGTTCTGCCACAGCTGGCATCAGAGCTCGAAGCACAGTACGGAGAACAACAAACCTTAAAACTCTTTTTCTAACTAAAATTTGCAAGAAGTAAAATCGAGAAGTTCGTAAGTTCGCTAAGGACGAGTTTAGTTCGAGGAGCCCTAGGGAATTTTGGGGTTGTTTTTAAGGTGGCTAATAGTTATTGGTTATCTTCTAACTTCCAGCACTTTTTGACACGCCTATCATACGTGTGCTGAAATCCGCATCGCGAGTATGTGAAGGGTGATGGGAATTCGATTCCAACGAGCCTATCATCACGGTTGTTTTGCCCACGTCTATTATACGTGCGCAGGTTCCGTATGTTAATACATGCGAAGGATGGTATGGTTCGATTCCAACGAGCCTATCGTCACGGTTGTTCGCCCACGTTTGTTACACGTGTGCATGATTCCGCATCACGAGAATGCGAAGGGTTATAGGATTCTATTCAAAGGAACTTATTTCCACGGTTGTTGCGCTGTGCATGCAGCGTTAAACGCATGGGTGCCGTTTCTATAGTGAACGGTAATGATTGTGGACGCTTTCGTGAGTGCTGGCACGGAAGGTTCAAGCTGTGTTGTGTTTTTCTGCAGGTACACTAACAAACGTTGCGTTCGAAACGATGCCTAGTAACTCGACTAGTTATTATAGTGAGAGCCGTATTGTTGCCTTGCCACCGGCACTAACCACGTAAGTCCAAAGATTTTTGGCAATTATTTTTGGTTGAGAGGACGACTAGGACGTGCATGCATTCAGAAATAAAACCAAACTCGAGTACGTCGTAAAAAGTAATGCACCGCGTTAAGGATTGTCTAGCTGTCCTTTTTCCGCCATGCTAACTCCAAAAGGTTTGTATAAGAAAGTTGTGTTAAAACTCCCAAGTAAAACTGCCTTAGAGGTGCAGGAGCATCACGATGAGCTTAATGCCATCCACGCCTTAGAGGTGCAGCTGGATGAGCCGATGGCCCAGGAGGAGGAGCCTAAGGAGATCGAAGGCTTTTTGAGCATGGACTATGAGAATGCCTCACCGCAGCCTCCAGTTGGTGATGCTCACTCTCCGGTCCTTACCTTTGCCTCCGTGGGCAACCTCGACGACTTCTAGTTATAACAAACTAGGCTGAGCGGTTCTCTTTTGTTTTTGATTGTACTCCTCGGTGACCTATATTTTTGGCCAATGATGTAATAGGTTAGCCTTGAGTTGAGTACTCCTCCTGTATTTTAAGACCAGCAATGAAATGATCTTGGTGAAAGCAGTTCCCTTTTGACTCGACTTCTGACCCTTGCGACACGCCGTGGATGCCAAGTTGTGTGGGTTTTAGTGCTGTGACCACACACCCGTCTCCTGTGGGCCTGTCCAAAGCTGACCGACCCCGAGTCGCGAGGTCGGACGCGCCCAACCCCTCGCGGACGGTCTCCGCCCCGCCCGACCCCTCGCGGCAGGTCTCCGCCTCGCCCGACCCTGGGATGAAAGGCTCCGTTTTGTCCGACCCCATGTTGAAAGGTATCCGCCTCGTCCGACCCCGTGTTGAGAAGCTCCGTTTCGCCCGACCCGGCACCAAAGGTCGGAATTAGTGAGACCCCGGGGATAAGGTTTTGGCTCGCCCAAGGGTATATGCAGACCAACCAAGGAAAAACCGGATCTTGTGGACCCTACAAAACGTGGATAAAAATACCTTTCCGATCGGCAGCAAGGATAGAATGACGCTGCAGAAACGGGCCAGTTGCTAGCTGAGATTTGCACACCTCCTTAATAAGGATATGTGTTGTGTTGCAAGAGTTGCATTTGCAGATTTAACACATACATTCCCACATTTTTTTGGAATACTTCTGGGGTTATGGAACTGATGGAAAGGTGAATCTTGCAGATGGCGCATCGCACACGCTCCGGCTCCGTTCCCGGTGGCAGCGAGGTGCCTCCCCCACCTCCGCCTCCGACCACCCTTGAGTCGATCTTGGTAGCCCAGACCGAGCTGTTGAGGCACATCACTCAGGGGCAGCAGCAGCAGCCCCAAGGAGGAAGGGCCCATCATCAGCCACATGTTGCTCGCTCTGAGGATTTTCTGGGGACCCAGCCTCCTCTGTTTCACAAGACGGAGGACCCACTGGACGCCGATGCCTAGATTTGCGCTATCGAGTCCAAGTTCTCCCTTCTCACCGCATATTGCCCGGATGAGAACAAGGTTTGGTTCGCCGCGCAGCAGTTGCGTGGTTCTGCTCTCCTGTGGTGGGAAGACTACCACGCCATGCAGCCGGCCGACCACGTCGTCGGCTGGGAGGAATTCAAGACGGTGTTCAGGGGCCATCACATCCCTGAGGGTCTTCTGGAGCGCAAGCTCAATGAGTTCCTGGCTCTCACCCAGGGAGGCCGCGATGTCCTGCACTATGCGCAGGCTTTCAACGACCTGTGTCGCTATGCAGGCAATCATGCGGACTCCGATGAAAAGAAGAGGGACCGCTTCCGCAGAGGCTTGAGTTTGGAGCTCAAGGAAAGGCTGAACCCCATCAAAGTGGGTTCCTACAATGAACTGGTGAACCTGGCAATTTCCCAGGAAGATTGCATGAAGGCTCTCAAGGCCGACATGAAGAGGAAGGCCCCAATGCCGGCACCCAGCCCGCCTGCCCAGAAGTACAGAATGGTTCCCCCACAAGCGCCTCGCAGGCGCGCACAGCCTGGGAGATGGGTTGCTCGACCTCCATCGCAGGCAGCACCTCGTTTCCCCGGATTCCAGCCGCAAGGACCCCACCCTGCTCTCCCGATGCCGCTGCGCCCGGTCACTGGAAACCACTGTTTCACTTGCGGGAACCCAGGACACTTCCCCAAGGACTGCCCCCGCAACCAGAATCAACGACCCGGTCAGAGCAATACACTGGGCAACAGGGGGAAGAAGCCAAAGGTGCAGGTCCGACAAGGCAGGCTGAACTTCACCACCCTTGCTGAACTTCCAGAGGGCGCACCAGTGATGACGGGTACCTTTTCTATCTGTGATCACCCCGTCCTTATTCTGTTTGATTCGGGAGCATCTCATAGTTTCATTGGGACTAGAATCAGTGCTAAGTGTGGGTTAGATTTCTGTCACACCAAAGGTACCTACATAATCTCTACCCCGGGTGGAAAGGTAACTTCACACCAAGTGAGCCGCAAAGTACCTATCCAGTTAGGGAGAACCCTTCTTAAGGAAGACCTGCTTACCCTTAGGATGGAAGGAATAGATGTTATCTTGGGCATGGATTGGATGACCCGACACCGAGTGACCCTAGATATCCCTGCCAGGGCAATCCATATAAATTCACCCAAGTATGGTAGCTCCACTATACACTTACCTCCCCGAGAGTGCCAAACTTCTTGTGCCTATCCCGTGTCTGAAGCCCGTTTGGAAGATATCCCAGTAGTGTGCGAGTACACGGATGTGTTTCCAGACGATTTGCCGGGTATGCCGCCTGAGAGAGACATCGAGTTTGCCATTGAGTTGCAACTAGGTACCGCCCCAATTTCAAAGAGACCATATCGGATGCCACCAGCCGAACTGGCAGAAATGAAAACTCAGTTGCATGATTTGTTGGAAAAGGGTTTTATTCGCCAAGTACATCACCTTGGGG
>NC_028455.1:27979442-28043221 GCF_000263155.2 Setaria italica | reverse complement strand
GGATGATAGTCTGCGAATGTGTGTGGACTACCGACCTCTCATGCGTGACGATAAAGAACAAGTACCCCCTACCCCGCATTGATATTCTGTTCGACCAATTAGCTGGAGCTAGAGTGTTTTCCAAAATTGACCTCCGTTCTGGCTACCATCAAATCAAGATCCGCCCGTGCGACATTCCAAAGACTGCCTTTTCTACACGATATGGACTCTACGAGTACTTAGTCATGTCATTCGGGCTTACTAATGCACCGGCTTACTTCATGTACCTCATGAATTCGGTGTTTATGCCCGAACTCGACAAATTCGTCGTGGTATTCATTGACAACATCTTGGTGTACTCGAAGAATGAAGAAGAACATGCAGGGCACCTACATACTGTACTCCAACGCTTAAGAGACCACCAACTCTATGCCAAGTTCTCTAAGTGTGACTTTTGGCTGGACAGTGTTAAATTCTTGGGACACACCATATCCAGAGACGGTATAGTAGTAGACCCAAGCAAGGTGCGAGAAGTAATGGACTGGAAGCCGCCCACTTCAGTTCATCAGATTCGAAGTTTTCTTGGTTTAGCCGGTTACTACCGTCGCTTCATCCCTGACTTCTCAAAAATAGCTAAGCCAATGACGGAACTGCTGAAGAAAGGGAGTAAGTTTGTGTGGAGTGACGAATGTGAAGAAGCTTTCCACACCTTGAGGCAATTATTGACTTCTGCGCCAGTTTTAGCTCAACCCGACACCACTAGGCCATTTGATGTGTATTGCGATGCCTCTGGCACTGGACTTGGTTGTGTTCTTATGCAAGACAGCCAAGTCATTGCCTATGCCTCGCAAGCGTTACGGCCACATGAGTTGAACTACCCTACTCATGATCTTGAGTTAGCGGTAGTCGTTCATGCTCTGAAAATGTGGAGGCATTATCTCATGGGAACCCGATGCAACATCTATACAGATCACAAGAGTCTTAAGTATATATTCACTCAAGCAGACCTCAATATGCGTCAGCGGAGATGGTTAGAATTAATCAAGGATTATGACCTAGAAGTGCATTATCACCCAGGAAAAGCCAACGTAGTTGCAGATGCACTCAGCCGCAAGATCCATTGTAACTTCTTATCGGCGGTTAATTATGCCGAGACCCTGTGTCACGAAATGGCTAAACTCAACTTGGAAATTGTTCCACACGGCACCTTAAGTCATATTTCTCTAGAGCCCACCCTGCTTGACCAAATAATTCTAGCACAGCTAGAGGACAAAGAGATAAACTTGATCAAAGCGAAACTTGCACAGGAGGACAAAGGATATAAACGTTTCCGACGGGATTGGAAAGGAGTGGTACTTTATGAAACTCGACTTGTAGTTACAAATGATCCCGAGCTTAAGAAACAAATTTTGGACGAAGCACACCTGTCCAAGTTCTCGATTCACCCCGGCAGTACCAAGATGTATCACGACCTCCGACAAAATTTCTGGTGGAGTGGGATGAAACCCGACATTGCTCGATATGTTTCAGAGTGCGATACCTGTCAGCGAGTTAAGGCAAGCCACTTGAGGGTAGCTGGCCCCTTGCAGCCGCTGCCTATTCCCTCGTGGAAATGGGAAGACATAAGCATGGACTTTATAGTCGGACTACCCAATACCTCCCGCAAGCATGACTCCATATGGGTTATAGTAGACCGACTAACCAAAACGGCACATTTCCTTCCAGTACACACCACCCACACCATACAGAAATATGCAGAACTATACTTTGATCGGATTGTTTCCTTGCATGGTGTACCTAAAATGATCATCTCTGATCGAGGTAGTCAGTTTGTAGCACGCTTTTGGGAGCAGTTGCAGTTTTCACTTGGCAGTAAATTAATCCGCAGTTCCACATATCACCCTCAGACCGATGGGCAAACTGAAAGGGTTAATCAGATTTTGGAAGATATGTTGCGCGCCTGTGCTATTCATTATGACAAGAACTGGGATAAGTGTTTGCCATTAGCGGAATTCTCCTACAACAATAGTTACCAAGCTAGCCTGAAAATGGCACCTTTCGAGGCCTTGTATGGACGTAGATGCCGAACCCCACTGAGCTGGTCGCAACCCGGAGAGAGAACAGTGTATGGACCTGACCTGGTCATAGAGGCCGAAGAAAAAGTGAGAGTCATCCGCGAAAATCTCAAGGCCGCCCAATCTCGATAGAAGAGCTATTCCAATCAAAGAAGAAGACCCATCCAATTTAAGGTTGGAGATTTTGTATACCTACGGGTTTCACCGACCAAAGGTGTACAACGTTTTGGAGTAAAAGGAAAGTTAGCTCCGCGCTATATTGGTCCCTACGAGATTGTAGAGGCGTGTGGACCCGTAGCGTACCAAGTTAAACTTCCAGAGAAGATTGCAGCGATACACGATGTTTTCCATGTCTCGCAACTCAAGAAGTGCATCAGGATTCCAACTGAGATCATTACCCCGAAAGAATTGGAGATTGAATCCGATTTATCGTATTAGGAGTATCCAGTTAAGATCCTCGACCGGAAGGAAAGACACACTCGTCGGCAAATGGTCAAGATGTACAAAATTCAGTGGAGTAACCATACGGAAGACGAAGCGACGTGGGAGACGGAAGAATAACTCACCCCGGATGCCTTAAATCCTATGTCTGGAATTCCAGATTTTTGGCTAACTTTGGCGTAAAATATCTTCGAATCCTCTCACAATCAAAACCGACACCTTAAACAAAGTTTGAAGAACGATCAGAGTTGAACAAGTTTGTTTAAGGGAGTTTCGGGAGTTGTGTTGAAAGATTTGGAGAAGGATCGCTCCAAAGCTGGTCGGGCTTGCTGCCCGAATGGAGCCTCGACGCCCGCGCGCCCGAGCATGTTCGCTCGCGCGCCGCGCGCCGCGTGGCCGCCGGCCACCGGCAGCTCGCTGGTGCCCTATCACCAGCGCGACCCCGGCCCTATAAAAGGGAACCCCCTCACCGGCAATGCCACCCCTTTGCCACCACCGCTTTCTCCTCTGCGCCCTGCTTTCTCCTCTGAGCCACCGCTTTCTCCCCGTGCCGCCGCTGAGCTTCCGTGGAGCTCACCCCCTTGCGCCACCCCCACACTCCAGCGACTTCGCCGCCACCCTCCAGCCGCTTCTTCCAACACACCAGCCGCCCGCTCCTCCGCGCGGTACTCGAGCTTGCTGGTGTCCGCTAGAAGCACCGCCGCTGCCGGACCACCGTCGAAGTCTCGCCGCTGCCCAAGCATTAGCGCGTACGACTCCCCGCCCCAGCCTACTCCTGTTCGGCCCCAAGGCTTCACCGGTAGACCTGGTGTAAGCTACTTAACCTCCCTGTCCTTTCCGTCTCGCCCGACCCCTTTTCCTTTTCGTTTCGCCCGACCCCTATCCTTTTTCGTTTCGCCCGACCCTTTTGTTTCGGTTTGCCCGACCCCTTTTCTTTTCGTCTCGCCCGATCTTTTCCTGTTCGCCTCGCCCGACCCTGCCAAGTTTCGCCGACCCTTTCTCCACCTCGCCCGAGGGCTCGGCTGTAACTTTTCCTTTGACCCGAGGGTATCGGTGAAATATTTTCGGGGATTCCTCTGTGTTGAGTCTGAGGACCTCGGTACGGTTTTCCTTAAACCTGAGGGTCAGACCCTAAGTTTCCCCTAATCCGACCCTCTCATCCTGCTCTCCACCAACAGAAGTTGAACTTCCCCACCTTTCCTGTAGCTTTGCTACAAGTGTCCGTGTTAAAACATGAGTGTGTTGAAATAATCATCTAAAATGTTTAACCCCTGCATTGCATTTCCGTGTAGAGTTGAATCTCGCCGACGGAACGTACGAGCTTCATCCAGCACCGGAAGAAGACCCCGCCGAGGAACTGCATCCCTGCGAAGGAGAGCCCGAACCGGAGCAAGACCCCGAGGACCCGCAAGCTTTTCCTGAAGGCAAGCCCCGGAGCATAAATTCCTATCTCAAGTTCATGCAATATTATTGATTAATTGATTGCGCATTTACGTTTTGAGGAGTTGTAATGAAACCTTAGATGCATAAACTTAGTACCTTGTCTGAATACTAGCTGCTAAGGTCGAGTAGTGCAATGTTTAATAGGTTTCGGTAAACGTTGAGTGATTTCCTGTCACTCGCAAGTTATAGGAGTTGAATGTTTCAGTTTTGTCGCAACTATAAGGACGACGGACGGGGTCAGGCTTGTGTTCAATACTTGGTGGATTGCCCCGTCTGTCTAAATGAAAATGAACTAAGGTCGAAACGTGTCGGCGTTCGTGATCAAGTGTTTGAAAGTACTAATCTCATACCTAGTATGGGATGGGGAAGCCTAGTACCTGATTGAACTGGGGCGTGGCATACCCTCCGGCTGTCCTTGGAACGTCGTTCCCATGGTGCATCATGTGGGTGCAAGTGCGGTCACAGTGCAGCAATAGGCCGGGACTGTGGAGCATTGCATGCCAAAGGAAGTTGGCCCTGACACGTGCCTAAGGGATCGATGGGGACGGCTGACAAATGAAGCGACCCTTCGTGGTGCGCGGATGTTGTGAGATTAGGTTTGCCATGCATGGTTAATAAATTCGAATCGATTCGTCTACCTCTCACAGATTGGGACTACTTGATCGATATTCTGCACTGAGTAAAGATGGAACATGATGACGATTTTAAATCTTGATGCTTGTTCAGTAATTGCTTGGAAACCATGTTTGTTTAGTATAAGTTGCTAATCTAGAATGGATAAAGAACATAGAACATGAGCTAAAATGTTGAAAGTAAGGACTGACTTGAGACGCTTTTGGCAAAGAAAACCCTAGAGCCAGAAAGCCTTGCATGTCTAGGTCTCGGTCGTGTCTTTCCGACGGGTCAGTCCTGCTGAGTACTAGTTGCTCAGCCTTGTTGTGGCTAATCTTTTTCAGGTAATGTCAATAGTTTGGTTGCGGGTACCACTTGGCCGACCCAGCTTCCCCCAGGCTGGACCGTCGAGTGGGATCCTTCCTCGGACGGCGAAGGAAGGAGTTTTTGATGTCATGATCAGCTCCGTCATGATGTCATGTATCGACGTTTAGCTTCCGCTAGTTTTATTTGACTTCGAACCTTGCAAATTTTGGTCTAAATTTCGAAAACTCTGATGTAATAAAATGTGGAACTTGTTGTCGTGATGGAATGTTGTAATCTCTGTGCTACTCACCTTCGCGTGAGCGATGCTTCTCGATCCTGTTTATGTGGTTTATCGGAGGAAATCCGACGGTCGACCAAGTTGACTTGCTTAAAGTGCATAATCGCGTGTCAGGCGACTTCAATGCATTTTAGTCAGGTTAATTTGGGCGGTTCCGCCACAGCTGGCATCAGAGCTCGAAGCACAGTACGGAGAACAACAAACCTTAAAACTCTTTTTCTAACTAAAATTTGCAAGAAGTAAAATCGAGAAGTTCGTAAGTTCGCTAAGGATGAGTTTAGTTCGAGGAGCCCTAGGGGATTTTGGGGTTGTTTTTAAGGTGGCTAATAGTTATTGGTTATCTTCTAACTTCCAGCACTTTTTGACACGTCTATCATACGTGTGCCGAAATCCGCATCGCGAGTATGCGAAGGGTGATGGGAATTCGATTCCAACGAGCCTATCATCACGGTTGTTTCGCCCACGTCTATTATACGTGCGCAGGTTTTGTATGTTAATACATGCGAAGGATGGTATGGTTCGTTCCAACGAGCCTATCGTCACGGTTGTTCGCCCACGTTTGTTACACGTGTGCATGATTCCGCATCACGAGAATGCGAAGGGTTATAGGATTCTATTCAAAGGAACCTATTTCCACGGTTGTTGCGCTATCCATGCAGCGTTAAACGCATGGGTGCCATTTCTATAGTGAACGGTAATGATTGTGGACGCTTTCGTGAGTGCTGGCACGGAAGGTTCAAGCTGTGTTGTGTTTTTCTGCAGGTACACTAACAAACGTTGCGTTCGAAACGATGCCTAGTAACTCGACTAGTTATTATAGTGAGAGCCGTATTGTTGCCTTGCCACCGGCACTAACCATGTAAGTCCAAAGATTTTTGGCAATTATTTTTGGTTGAGAGGACGACTAGGACGTGCATGCATTCAGAAATAAAACCAAACTCGAGTACGTCGTAAAAAGTAATGCACCGCGTTAAGGATTGTCTAGCTGTCCTTTTTCCGCCATGCTAACTCCAGAAGGTTTGTATAAGAAAGTTGTGTTAAAACTCCCAAGTAAAACTGCCACAAGGTACTACCATTTGGGTTGAGAGTTGTGATCAGTTTGGTGACCCCCTGTTGGCTGTTAGCCCAAAGTGCACACCAGCGGAGTTTCTGCTGTTTCGACCACCTTAAGGACCTTTTCTGCGAGGAGTCCTTTAAGCAGAGTTTTTCAGAACTTAGTGAAGGACTTGCTGGTAGAGTTTTGGTTTTGTTAAGTCTCTGGTTTGGAAGATGTATTTAGTTTATCTTGACTCGGTCTGAAGAGTTGCCTTGTCTACTATGCAGAGTGGCATGGTGGACCAGTCGCTCGAGCTGGTACAGAAGGATGTTCAGATTGCTGAGATGCAGGACAAGATTACTCGTTTGGAGGAAGAGATTGTGGATATGGAGCACGATATGGAGATCTTGGCTGACCAGTTCTATGATGTGAACATGGAGCTGGCGAACACCAATGAGCACTTGCAGGAGCATCACGATGAGCTTAATGCCATCCACGCCTTAGAGGTGCAGCTGGATGAGCCAATGGCCCAGGAGGAGGAGCCTGAGGAGATCGAAGGCTTTTCGAGCATGGACTATGAGAATGCCTCACCGCAGCCTCCAGTTGGTGATGCTCACTCTCCGGTCCTTAGCTTTGCCTCCGTGGGCAACCTCGACGACTTCTAGTTATGGCAAACTAGGTTGAGAGATTCTATTTGTTTTTGATTGTACTCCTCGGCGACCTATATTTTTGGCCAATGATGTAATAGGTTAGCCTTGAGTTGAGTACTCCTCCTGTATTTTAAGACCAGCAATGAAATGATCTTGGTGAAAGCAGTTCCTGACAATACTTCTGACCCTTGCGACACGCCGTGGATGCCAAGTTGTGTGGGTTTTAGTGCTGTGACCACACACCCGTCTCCTGTGGGCCTATCCAAAGCTAACCGACCCCGAGTCGCGAGGTCGGACGCGCCCGACCCCTCGCAGACAGTCTCCGCCCCGCCCGACCCCTCGCGGCAGGTCTCCGCCTCGCCCGACCCCGTGTTGAGAAGCTCCGTATCGCCCGACCCCGGCAACAAAGGTCGGAATTAGTGGGACCCCGAGGATAAGGTTTTGGCTCGCCCAAGGGTGTGTGCAGACCAACCGAGGAGAAACCGGATCTTGTGGACCCTACAAAACGTGGATCAAAATACCTTTCCGATCGGTAACAAGGATAAAATGACGCTGCAGAAACGGGCCAGTTGCTAGCTAAGATTTGTGCACCTCCTTAATAAGGATATGTGTTGTGTTGCAAGAGTTGCATTTGCGGATTTAACACATACATTCCCACATTTTTTTTGGAATACTTCTGGGGTTATGGAACTGATGGAAAGGTGAATCTTGGAGATGGCGCATCGCACACGCTCCGGCTCCATTCCCAGTGGCAGCGAGGTGCCTCCCCCACCTCCGCCTCCGACCACCCTCGAGTCGATATTGGCAGCCCAGACCGAGCTGTTGAGGCACATCGCTCAGGGGCAGCAGCAGCAGCCCCAAGGAGGAAGGGCCCATCATCAGCCACATGTTGTTCGCTATGAAGATTTTCTGGGGACCCAGCCTCCTCTGTTTCACAAGACGGAGGACCTACTTGACGCCGATGCCTGGATTCGCGCTATCGAGTCCAAGTTCTCCCTTCTCACCGCATATTGCCCGGATGAGAACAAGGTTCGGTTCGCCGCGCAGCAGTTGCGTGGTTCTGCTCTCCTGTGGTGGGAACACTACCACGCCATGCAGCCGGCTGACCACGTCATCGGCTGGGAGGAATTCAAGACGGCGTTCAGGGGCCATCACATCCCTGAGGGTCTTCTGGAGCGCAAGCTCAACGAGTTCCTGGCTCTCACCCAGGGAGGCCGCGATGTCCTGCACTATGCGCAGGCTTTCAACGACCTGTGTCGCTATGCATGCTATCATGCGGACTCCGATGAAAAGAAGAGGGACCGCTTCCACAGAGGCTTGAGTTTGGAGCTCAAGGAAAGGCTGAACCCCATCAAAGTGGGTTCCTACAATGAACTGGTGAACCTGACAATTTCCCAGGAAGATTGCATGAAGGCTCTCAAGGCCGACATGAAGAGAAAGGCCCCAATGCCGGCACCCAGCCCGCCTGCCCAGAAGTACAGAATGGTTCCCCCACAAGCGCCTCGCAGGCCCGCACAGCCTGGGAGATGGGTTGCTCGACCTCCATCGCAGGCAGCACCTCGATTCCCCGGATTCCAGCCGCAAGGACCCCGCCCTGCTCTCCCGATTCCGCTGCGCCCGGTCACTGGAAACCACTGTTTCACTTGCGGGAACCCAGGACACTTCGCCAAGGACTGCCCCCGCAACCAGAATCAACGACCCGGTCAGAGCAATACACTGGGCAACAGGGGGAAGAAGCCAAAGGTGCAGGTCCGACAAGGCAGGCTGAACTTCACCACCCTTGCTGAACTTCCAGAGGGCGCACCAGTGATGACGGGTACCTTTTCTATCTGTGATCACCCCGTCCTTATTCTGTTTGATTCGGGAGCATCTCATAGTTTCATTGGGACTAGAATCAGTGCTAAGTGTGGGTTAGATTTCTGTCACACCAAAGGTACCTACATAATCTCTACCCCGGGTGGAAAGGTAACTTCACACCAAGTGAGCTGCAAAGTACCTATCCAGTTAGGGAGAACCCTTCTTAAGGAAGACCTGCTTACCCTTAGGATGGAAGGAATAGATGTTATCTTGGGCATGGATTGGATGACCCGACACCGAGTGACCCTAGATATCCCTGCCAGGGCAATCCATATAAATTCACCCAAGTATGGTAGCTCCACTATACACTTACCTCCCCGAGAGTGCCAAAC
This sequence comes from Setaria italica, assembly GCF_000263155.2. Taxonomy (NCBI): domain Eukaryota; kingdom Viridiplantae; phylum Streptophyta; class Magnoliopsida; order Poales; family Poaceae; genus Setaria; species Setaria italica. The sequence goes on along the minus strand of NC_028455.1, from coordinate 28,034,192 downwards.
TTCTTGTGCCTATCCCGTGTCTGAAGCCCGTTTGGAAGATATCCCAGTAGTGTGCGAGTACACGGATGTGTTTCCAGACGATTTGCCGGGTATGCCGCCTGAGAGAGACATCGAGTTTGCCATTGAGTTGCAACCAGGTACCGCCCCAATTTCAAAGAGACCATATCGGATGCCACCAGCCGAACTGGCAGAAATGAAAACTCAGTTGCATGATTTTTTGGAAAAGGGTTTTATTCGCCCAAGTACATCACCTTGGGGTTGCCCTGCCTTGTTTGTAAAAAAGAAGGACGATAGTCTGCGAATGTGTGTGGACTACCGACCTCTCAATGCGGTGACGATAAAGAACAAGTACCCCCTACCCCGCATTGATGTTCTGTTTGACCAATTAGCTGGAGCTAGAGTGTTTTCCAAAATTGACCTCCGTTCTGGCTACCATCAAATCAAGATCCGCCCGTGCGACATTCGAAAGACTGCCTTTTCTACACGATATGGACTCTACGAGTACTTAGTCATGTCATTCGGGCTTACTAATGCACCGGCTTACTTCATGTACCTCATGAATTCGGTGTTTATGCCCGAACTCGACAAATTCGTCGTGGTATTCATTTACAACATCTTGGTGTACTCGAAGAATGAAGAAGAACATGCAGGGCACCTACATACTGTACTCCAACGCTTAAGAGACCACCAACTCTATGCCAAGTTCTCTAAGTGTGACTTTTGGCTGGACAGTGTTAAATTCTTGGGACACACCATATCCAGAGACGGTATAGTAGTAGACCCAAGCAAGGTGCGAGAAGTAATGGACTGGAAGCCGCCCACTTCAGTTCATCAGATTCGAAGTTTTCTTGGTTTAGTCGGTTACTACCGTCGCTTCATCCCTGACTTCTCAAAAATAGCTAAGCCAATGACGGAACTGCTGAAGAAAGGGAGTAAGTTTGTGTGGAGTGACGAATGTGAAGAAGCTTTCCACACCTTGAGGCAATTATTGACTTCTGCGCTAGTTTTAGCTCAGCCCGACACCACTAGGCCATTTGATGTGTATTGCGATGCCTCTGGCACTGGACTTGGTTGTGTTCTTATGCAAGACAGCCAAGTCATTGCCTATGCCTCGCAAGCGTTACGGCCACATGAGTTGAACTACCCTACTCATGATCTTGAGTTAGCGGCAGTCGTTCATGCTCTGAAAATGTGGAGGCATTATCTCATGGGAACCCGATGCAACATCTATACAGATCACAAGAGTCTTAAGTATATATTCACTCAAGCAGACCTCAATATGCGTCAGCGGAGATGGTTAGAATTAATCAAGGATTATGACCTAGAAGTGCATTATCACCCAGGAAAAGCCAACGTAGTTGCAGATGCACTCAGCCGCAAGATCCATTGTAACTTCTTATCGGCGGTTAATTATGCCGAGACCCTGTGTCACGAAATGGCTAAACTCAACTTGGAAATTGTTCCACACGGCACCTTAAGTCATATTTCTCTAGAGCCCACCCTGCTTGACCAAATAATTCTAGCACAGCTAGAGGACAAAGAGATAAACTTGATCAAAGCGAAACTTGCACAGGAGGACAAAGGATATAAATGTTTCCGACGGGATTGGAAAGGAGTGGTACTTTATGAAACTCGACTTGTAGTTCCAAATGATCCCGAGCTTAAGAAACAAATTCTGGACGAAGCACACCTGTCCAAGTTCTCGATTCACCCCGGCAGTACCAAGATGTATCACGACCTCCGACAAAATTTCTGGTGGAGTGGGATGAAACCCGACATTGCTCGATATGTTTCAGAGTGCGATACCTGTCAGCGAGTTAAGGCAAGCCACTTGAGGGTAGCTGGCCCCTTGCAGCCGCTGCCTATTCCCTCGTGGAAATGGGAAGACATAAGCATGGACTTTATAGTCGGACTACCCAATACCTCCCGCAAGCATGACTCCATATGGGTTATAGTAGACCGACTAACCAAAACGGCACATTTCCTTCCAGTACACACCACCCACACCATACAGAAATATGCAGAACTGTACTTTGATCGGATTGTTTCCTTGCATGGTGTACCTAAAACGATCATCTCTGATCGAGGTAGTCAGTTTGTAGCACGCTTTTGGGAGCAGTTGCAGTTTTCACTTGGCACTAAATTGATCCACAGTTCCACATATCACCCTCAGACCGATGGGCAAACTGAAAGGGTTAATCAGATTTTGGAAGATATGTTGCGCGCCTGTGCTATTCATTATGACAAGAACTGGGATAAGTGTTTGCCATTAGCGGAATTCTCCTACAATAATAGTTACCAAGCTAGCCTGAAAATGGCACCTTTCGAGGCCTTGTATGGACGTAGATGCCGAACCCCACTGAGCTGGTCGCAACCCGGAGAGAGAACGGTGTATGGACCTGACCTGGTCATAGAGGCCGAAGAAAAAGTGAGAGTCATCCGTGAAAATCTCAAGGCTGCCCGCCCAATCTCGACAGAAGAGCTATTCCGATCAAAGAAGAAGACCCATCCAATTTAAGGTTGGAGATTTTGTATACCTACGGGTTTCACCGACCAAAGGTGTACAATGTTTTGGAGTAAAAGGAAAGTTAGCTCCGCGCTATATTGGTCCCTACGAGATCGTAGAGGCGTGTGGACCCGTAGCGTACCAAGTTAAACTTCCAGAGAAGATTGCAGCGATACACGATGTTTTCCATGTCTCGCAACTCAAGAAGTGCATCAGGATTCCAACTGAGATCATTACCCCGGAAGAATTGGAGATTGAACCCGATTTATCGTATTAGGAGTATCCAGTTAAGATCCTCGACCGGAAGGAAAGACACACTCGTCGGCAAATGGTCAAGATGTACAAAATTCAGTGGAGTCACCATACGGAAGACGAAGTGACATGGGAGACGGAAGAATATATCAATGCTAACTTCTGCGGTTTTGTTTTCGGTCAAGGAGGTACGTTGCACCAGCCACACTAGTTCTTTCTGCACCGGGGCGAGATTCCTTTAAGGGGGGTAGGCTGTAACAACTCTACCTAAATTAAGTGCTTTTAACTCTAAACCAGTGATAAATCCTTAAATTAAGAAGTGAAATGACCTTTATAAACCTAAGAAGCTCCTTTTGGAGTTTGATTTAAAGCTTGAAATTCTATATACAAACTTAAGTTTCTGCCCAAATAAGAGTTGTAAAACTTTTTAATTCCAACAACTTTTGTTAAAGGCACTTTGAACTTTTCGGAGTGGAAGGGAGTCAAAAACAGCAACCAAAACCGGCTTTTCTAAAGGACCCTGAAAATCTCTTAAGTCCTGGAATTCGAGTTTTCCTCCATCTTTGCAAGCTTTCATCTCCCGTTTTCCTATCTAAACTCGAGTCAGAGCCTTAATAGAAGTTGTAGTACCTCGAGAGTGTTCCAACTTCGTTACACTGACCCAGATCTAAATCGGACCCGAAGTTGTTCAAAATCCCGGTCAAAGTGAGGTAAACCAGTCAACTCACCCCGGATGCCTTAAATCCTAAGTCTGGAATTCCAGATTTTTGGCTAACTTTGGCGTAAAATATCTTCGAATCCTCTCACAATCAAAACCGACACCTTAAACAAAGTTTGAAGAACGATCAGAGTTGAACAAGTTTGTTTAAGGGAGTTTCGGGAGTTGTGTTGAAAGATTCGGAGAAGGATCACTCCAAAGCTGGTCAGGATTTCTGCCCGAAGGGAGCCTCGACGCCCGCGCGCCCGAGCATGTTCGCTCGCGCGCCGCATGGCTGCCGGCCACCGGCAGCTCGCCGGTGCCCTATCACCAGCGCGACAACGACAGGACGAGAGCCGCGGCGCCCAACCCGCGCCCGCGACAGGACGGAGCGAGCGCAGGGCTAGCCAATCGCCGGCCGCGCGCAGGTCGCCTTCCACCTACCACGGCTCTGCTCCGCCAACCCTGTTCCGCCCGTTCGCCGAGAAAGCTGAGACGCCCCCGACGTCCCGCGCCTCCGCCCGCTCGCCCAACCCCCACGGTAGCCTTTCCGCCTCGCCCGCCTGATAGACCGGAAGCCCCAGACGCGCGCCGCCCAAGTCCAAACACCGCCGAAGACCACCCGAAGCTCCGCCTCCTCAGCCCAATGGCGTAGTCGGCCAATGGCCGCCTCGCCCGAGCACTCGCCGCTCCCGGCCTTATCCTTTCCCCACCGGAGCCCCGCCTCGACCCTCCGCGCCACCCCGGCCCTATAAAAGGGAACCCCCTCACCGGCAATGCCACCCCTTTGCCACCACCGCTTTCTCCTCTGCGCCCTGCTTTCTCCTTTGAGCCACCGCTTTCTCCCCGTGCCGCCGCTGAGCTTCCGTGGAGCTCACCCCCTTGCGCCACCCCCACACTCCGGCGACTTCGCCGCCACCTTCCAGCCGCTTCTTCCAACACACCAGCCGCCCGCTCCTCCGCGCGGTACTCGAGCTTGCTGGTGTCCGCAAGAAGCACCGCCACCGCCGGACCACTGTCGAAGTCTCGCCGCTGCCCAAGCATTAGCGCGTATGACTCCCCACCCTAGCCTACTCCTGTTCGGCCCCAAGGCTTCACCGGTAGACCTGGAGGTAAGCTACTTAACCTCCCTGTCCTTTCCGTCTCGCCCGACCCCTTTTCCTTTTCGTTTCGCCCGACCCTTGTCCTTTTTCGTTTCGCCCGACCCTTTTGTTTCGGTTTGCCCGACCCCTTTTCTTTTCGTCTCGCCCGACCTTTTCCTGTTCGCCTCGCCCGACCCTGCCAAGTTTCGCCGACCCTTTCTCCGCCTCGCCCGAGGGCTCGGCTGTAACTTTTCCTTTGACCCGAGGGTATCGGTGAAATATTTTCGGGGATTCCTCTGTGTTGAGTCTGAGGACCTCGGTACGGTTTTCCTTAAACCTGAGGGTCAGACCCTAAGTTTCCCCCAATCCGACCCTCTCATCCTGCTCTCCACCAACAGAAGTTGAACTTCCCCACCTTTCCTATAGCTTTGCTACAAGTGTCCGTGTTAAAACATGAGTGTGTTGAAATAACCATCTAAAATGTTTAACCCCTGCATTGCATTTCCGTGTAGAGTTGAATCTCGCCGACGGAACGTACGAGCTTCATCCAGCACCGGAAGAAGACCCCGCCGAGGAACTGCATCCCTGCGAAGGAGAGCCCGAACCGGAGCAAGACCCTGAGGACCCGCAAGCTTTTCCTGAAGGCAAGCCCCGGAGCATAAATTCCTATCTCGAGTTCATGCAATATTATTGATTACTTGATTGCGCATTTACATTTCGACGAGTTGTAATGAAACCTTAGATGCATAAACTTAGTACCTTGTCTGAATACTAGTTGCTAAGGTCGAGTAGTGCAATGCTTAATAGGTTTCGGTAAACGTCGAGTGATTTCCTGTCACTCGCGAGTTATAGGAGTTGAATGTTTCAGTTTTGTCGCAACTATAAGGACGACGGACGGGGTCAGGCTTGTGTTCGATACTTGGTGGATTGCCCCATCTGTCTAAATGAAAATGAACTAAGGTCTAAACGTGTCGGCGTTCGTGATCAAGTGTTTGAAAGTACTAATCTCATACCTAGTATGGGATGGGGAAGCCTAGTACCTGATTGAACTGGGGCGTGGCATACCCTCCGGCTGTCCTTGGAACGTCGTTCCCATGGTGCATCATGTGGGTGCAAGTGCGGTCATAGTGCAGCAATAGGCCGGGACTGTGGAGCATTGCATGCCAAAGGAAGTTGGCCCTGACACGTGCCTAAGGGATCGATGGGGATGGCTGACAAATGAAGCGACCCTTCGTGGTGCGCGGATGTCGTGAGATTAGGTTTGCCATGCATGGTTAATAAATTCGAATCGATTCGTCTACCTCTCACAGATTGGGACTACTTGATCGATATTCTGCACTGAGTAAAGATGGAACATGATGACGATTTTAAATCTTGATGCTTGTTCAGTAATTGCTTGGAAACCATGTTTGTTTAGTATAAGTTGCTAATCTAGAATGGATAAAGAACATAGAACATGAGCTAAAATGTTGAAAGTAAGGACTGACTTGAGACGCTTTTGGCAAAGAAAACCCTAGAGCCAGAAAGCCTTGCATGTCTAGGTCTCGGTCGTGTCTTTCCGACGGGTCAGTCTTGCTGAGTACTAGTTGCTCAGCCTTGTTGTGGCTAATCTTTTTCAGGTAATGTCAATAGTTTGGTTGTGGGTACCACTTGGCCGACCCAGCTTCCCCCAGGCTGGACCGTCGAGTGGGATCCTTCCTCGGACGGCGAAGGAAGGAGTTTTTGATGTCATGATCGGCTCCGTCATGATGTCATGTATCGACGTTTAGCTTCCGCTAGTTTTATTTGACTTCAAACCTTGCAAATTTCGGTCTAAATTTCGAAAACTCTGATGTAATAAAATGTGGAACTTGTTGTCATGATGGAATGTTGTAATCTCTATGCTACTCACCTTCGCGTAAGCGATGCTTCTCGATCCTGTTTATGTGGTTTATCGGAGGAAATCCGACGGTCGACCAAGTTGACTTGCTTAAAGTGCATAATCGCGTGTCAGGCGCCTTCAATGCATTTTAGTCAGGTTAATTTGGGCGGTTCCGCCACACCAACCCTCTCTGTTCCGCCCGATCCCATCTGTTTCGCCCGACCTTGTCCGCTTCGCCCGAGGGCTCGGGTGTGTCGTTTTCTTTTGGTCGAGGCTATCTGTGTAACGAGGACTTCTCTGAGTTAAATCTAAGGACCCCGGTGCAGTTATTCCTTGAGTCTAAGGGTCAGATCGTAAGTTTTCCCCGATCCGACTCTTCTGACTTGCTCTAAATCGACAGAAGCTTGGAAATTTCATCTTAAATCAAGGAAAAATCAGAAAAATGTGAAATCACCTTGGTTGGAATCTTCGCTTTGCGTAGAATCCAATAAAGTGGGTTTTGCACCTTTTCCTATAGTTTTGCTACAGTTTTGGGATTAATCATTGCAAGTGCTTTTGAAATAACCGTCTAAGTGTCTCACCCTTGCTTTGCATTCGTGTAGAGCTGAACCTCACCGACGGCACATACGAGCTTCACCCAGCGCCGGAAGACGAAGTCGTAGCTGAGCTCACTGAGGATTAGTTTGCTTCTGCCCTGCTCGAAGGCAAGCCCAGAGCATCACCCAGTCTTTTTAAACTTGCGCATGCCTTCTGTTGTATTTGTGTGCATTTACGTTTCAGGAGTTGTTTAAAACCACAGATGCATGACTTAGTCCCCTTTGATCTGAACACTAGTGTGATAGGCCGAGTAGTTGCAATGCTTAAATAGGACTCGGTAAAAGTCGAGTGATTTCCTGTCACTCGCGAGGTATAGGAGTTGCTTGTTCTCCTCTTTGTTACAACTATAAGGACGATGGACGGGGTAGGGCTCTGTGAACTATTTTAGTGATCGGTGGATTGCCCCGTCTGTCTACTAGAAAATGGTTTAAGGTCGAAAGGTGATGGTGTTCATGATTAAGTGTTTGAAAGTACTAATCTCATACCTAGTATGGGATGGGGAAGCCTAGTACCTGATTGAACCAGGACGTGAGCGGTTCGATCCACTGTCTCTGGAACTGAGTTTCCCTTGCGGCCGCATGTGGTGACAAGTGCGGTCATAGAACAGCAGAGGCCGGGTTTGTGGAGCCTTGTACCAAGGGAAGTGGGCCCGACACGGGTCTGGGGATTGATGGGGACGACCGACAAAGGAAGCGGCCCTTGGTGGTGCGCGGATGTCGTGAGATTAGGTCCACCATGCATGGTTAATAAATTTGAATCGATTAGTCTGCCTCTCACAGATTGGGACTGCTTGATCACTATACTACACTAAGCAAGAATGGAACTTCATGGTGGTGTTAATCTGAATGATTGTCATAAATTGCTTGGGAACTTTTGCTTGTTTTTTTGTAGCTGCTAATTTAGCTTGGTGAATGAACTTAGAACTGGAGCTAAAATATTGAAAGTAAGGACCTACTGTAGTCGCTTTTTGGTAAAACAAACCCCTCGGCCGAAAAGCCTTGCATGTCTAGAAGTTGGTGGAGTAGTTCCCACCGGTCAGTTAAGTCTTTTTGAGCGTAGTCGCTCAGCCTTGTTGTGGCAAATCTTTTCAGGTGAAGTTGAAGCTCCTGGTTTTGCTGCTTGTGGCACTTGGCCTCCCCAGCTTCCTCCTGGGTGGACGGTCGAGTGGGATCCCTCCTCGGACGGCGAGGACAGGGATCATTGATGTCACGGTCGGTCTCATCATGACATCCGACTTCGGTGCTAGCTTCTGTTCATTTATTTTTTCGCTGCTTAAGAACTCTACAAACTTGTTGAATTTCGAACCTGAGATTGTAAGAAATTAATGTACTTGTTTAATTTTGGATGATCTATTGTATTCTCTGGAACCACTCACCTTCGTGTGAGCTTTGCTTTCTTGGTCCTGTGTAGTGGTTTATCGGATGAAATCTGACGGACTGCTGAGTTAACTTGATTAAAGCATAGGATCACGTATCAGGCGACTTAATTGTGCTTTAGCTAAGTTAATTAGGGCAGTTCTGCCACACCAGGGTTGCCTCGCAACACAGCTGCAAAGGAACGTCGAAGCTTACATCGACGATATGGTTATAAAGACAAAGGACAAGGATAGCTTCATAGAAAACCTCGAGGAGACCTTCAACAACCTCTGGGCCTACCGCTAAAAACTTAACCCCAGCAAATGTATCTTTGGTGTTCCATCTGGCAAGCTCTTGGGCTTCATGGTCAGCCAGCGCGGCATCAAGGCCAACCCCGTCAAGGTGGATGCAATCAGAAACATGACAAAACTATCTAACAAGAAGGACGTCATGAAGCTCATTGACATGATAGCAGCCCTTAGCCGCTTCATCAGTAAACTTGGAGGAAAAGGTCCGCCCTTCTTCAAGCTCCTTAAAAAGGTAAACAAATTTGTGTGGGATGACGAGACCAGCAAGACGCTCGAAGAGCTCAAAGTTTTCCTCACTATTCCTCCTGTCATGACAGCCCTGGCCGACCAAGAAACACTATACCTCTACATCTCCATGACAACACATGTTGTCAACACCGTGCTAGTTGTGGAGTGCCAGGAACCCAGCCATGCTTACACAGTGCAATGACCGATATACTACGCTAACGAAGTCCTCAGTGACTCCAAGACCCGCTATACCCAAGTGCAGAAACTACTCTATGCGGTGCTGATATCATCAAGAAAGTTGTGTCACTACTTCCAGGCGCACAAGATTTGTGTGGTATCTTCGTTCCCTATTGGTGAAATACTACACAACAGGGACGTCAATGGCCGAGTTGTCAAGTGGTTTGTGGACCTTGGCAAGTTTGACCTTGAATTCTTCCCACACCATGCAATCAAGTCATAGATCCTGACCGACTTTGTGGCTGAGTGGATGGAAATCCAGAAGCCGCCCTCACTAGAAAGGCCAGAACACTGAACCATGTACTTTGACGGCGCCCTCAACCTCAAAGGAGCCAGTGCGGGGCTCCTCTTCATATCCTCCAAGGGTGAACATCTCAAATATATGCTCCAGATGCAATACAAGGCAACCAACAATGGCGCCGAGTATGAAGCTCTCATCCACGACCTCCGCATCATCGTTTCCCTCGGAATCAAGCGTATACTCGCTTACGATGACTCCAAGGTCATCATTAAGCAAGTCAACAAGAATTAGGACTGCACTAAGGACTCCATGGATGCTTACTGCATAGAAATCCGCACGCTTGAGGCCTACTTTGATGACCTTGAGTTCCATCATGTCTCCAGGGACCATAACATTGCTGCCGATGTACTATCCAAGCTTGGCTCTAAGCACGCGCAGTATCCGGCCGGCGTATTTGTTCAAGATCTCCAGAAACCTTCTATCAAAATCCTGGACCTGAACTAGGCCGACGATGCCAGTGCTCAGGCATTGGCCGACCCAAAACCCACTGAAGTCATGATACTAGAGGCAGAAGAAGATTGACGCGCCCCAGTCATAGCCTTGATCACCGACCAAATGGCGCCCAAGGATAAAATAGAGTATGAAAAATTAGTTCGGCGAAGCACAAACTATGTCGTCATCGGCAAAGAGCTCTACAGAAAAGCTGCAGCCATAGGGATACTGATGAAGTGTGTTCTCCACAGTGAGGGTATTGAACTACTACATGAAATTCACTCAGGAATATGTGGCAACCATGCCACCTCAGGCACTTTGGTCAGCAAAGCTTTCCGCTCTGGTTTTTACTAGCCAACAGCAGTAGCCGATGCAAAGAATCTCGCCCAACGATGCAAAGGGTGTTAATTCTTTTCCAAGAAACAACATCTTCTAGCTCAGGCCCTATGTACCATCCCACCATCTTGTCCCTTTGCATGCTAGGGGCTGAACATGGTTGGACCCTTCAAAACCGCTCTGAGCGGCTATACACATATCTTCATGGCAGTTGACAAATTTACAAAGTGGATTGAGATCAAAGCCGTAATCAGCATTGAGTCGGCTAAAGCAGCTCAGTTTGTGGAAGAAACTATGCATCACTTTGGAGTGCTTAACAGAATCATAACCGACCTTGGCGTGTAATTCACAGGGTCCGAGTTCTGGGATTTTTGCCAAGACAACCTCATTGATGTGTACTATTCCTCAGTAGCGCACCTGCGCTGCAACGGCCAAGTGGAGCGTGCAAATGGGATGGTCCTCCAGTCCCTCAAGTCACATATCTTTTATGATGTGTCCAAATACGCTACCAAGTGGCTACGTGAGCTACCCCATGTCATCTGGGGCCTAAGAACATAGAAGAGTCAGGCTATCAGCTACACCCCTTTCTTTATGGTTTATGGCTCAAAAGCCATGTTGCCATCTGATGTGGCCTTTAGTGCCCCGCGTATCCAATAATACGAGGAGGGCGAGGCAGAAAAGAGTTGGCAGGTTGATATTGACAGCCTTGAAGAACATTGCGTGGTGGCCCTCAGCCAGCACGCACGCCATGAGTAGCAGATACGGTGCTACAACGATTGGAATATCAAGGAACGCTCCTTCAATGTTGGTGACTTAGTGCTTCGCCAGGTCCAGGCTATGAAGGACATGCACAAATTGGCCGCCCCTTGGGAGGGCCCCTTCATCATCAAAGAAGTCATCCAACCAGGCACCTACCGATTACAATGGGCAGGCGGCTCTGGCATCCCCAATCCATGGAACATTGAGCATCTACGACGCTTCTACCCTTAGAATATAAAGCTATGTACTCTGTTTCCCTTTTATATTGAATAAATAAAATGCATGTGGTTCTTTTTGCGTATCTACTGCCTTACTTTTCTCCTTCCCGAGCTGTCCCTAATGCTCGGGGGCTGTCCGACATGTTCAGCAGCCCGCTCGCTCACAAGCTCGGGGGCTCCCCCCTGGTGCCGACTGCTAGGTCACGCCTTTTCTCTCCTCCTACAAGCTCGAGATCTGCTCTCAGTAGGATGCTGGTAAGGTGAGGCTAGGTGCTTAGCGGCTACAGGCCTCAGCCACACGTTGTCTTGTCGTATACACCAAGGGAGGGATTGAATTTTTCCTTCATCGCATATAAATGAAAACATTGCATTCATCGTTCCATCAAACAATTTAATACATCTTAAAATATTTTCTACAGGTCTAGGTCATTTACAATAGTCTCTGCTGCATCGTGATACTGCTCGGCCACCTCCAGAATCTTGTCTTCCTTGAAGTCGGTTGCGATTCTTGTCACGGCACGCTCCAAGGGAATCGATGGGAAGTGCGACACCAATAACGCAAAAGTGTTCTTGACACACTCCACCATTGTATCCTTCAGCAACCTCTTCAGCTGACCTGGTGCAGCTCTGAGATGGTCGAGCAGCGGCATTGGCTTGGATGGGTCGGCATCTGCTTGGATCATGTACATAACATAGCCAGCCAACTTTCACAGCTCCTCCATCTCTAACTCCAACCCTACAATTACATGTTGGTCATTCTAGAGGTTACTTACAACATCTTCTAAGTAGTGCTCGAGTTCCTTGCGTGCATTGGCTTCATAGGCCAGCTTCTGGGATACTGCATACTCATGATTTACCGTCGTGTCATGCTCCTATTGGAGGCGCTTGTTGGAGAGTTCGCACTCTTTGAGGTGCCGTTTGAGCTTCTCCTCCCTTATGGAATCTGTTTGTCCGACCAAGTCTGCGTCAGCAGGACGAGTAAAGGCTCATCAAAGAAGTCTTGTGCGCAGGCACTAACATCTACCGTACGAGCATTATCAGGGTAGTTTGTAAGATGCACTAAAACAACAAGTCAAAAGCAATAAAAATTGCAACAAGACTTAGAATTATTTATATTTCAGAGCATTCATATCATGTTTACATTACATGAGCTAATGTTTGCTTTTTACAAGACTACTAAGGTCTAAGTAATTTGCTACTTCCTCCACGATAGGGTCCATCTCTTGCAGGTACTGCTGGAAGAGCTCATCTGATCCGTCCTCGGCTATTCCCTTCGCCTACGGGTAGAAGGACTTCATGAAGCTCAGCAGCTGCTTGGAGACAAACTTTGCTATCTTCTGGACGTAGCCAGTGAACTTTGCTGGCATATCCTTGAGTATCTCAGACAGAGGGTGGGGCTCTGCACCCTCAACTGGGGGCTCCACCATGTTTGCAATTGGTTAGGCTGCTTTGGATTATTCCTTAGCTTCCAGCTCCACCTCGCGCTCTTGGAGGGTCTTCATGGCATTGACCAGGTCAACCTCACCATCCTCATGCATCTTCTTCTCCTTCTTCAGGTGATGGTCCAAGTTCTCATATAGTGTAGTTAGCTTGTCATGCTGGTCCATCACCCGATAGTAGGAGTTCTTCCATTCAACAACTTGGCCCTAGAGATCTTCTTTTGTTTTCTTGAGCACTGCAAGAATAAAACACAAAGAGGATCATCATTGCAAAGTCAAATCAATACTCGAAGACCAAGGGAGAAGATCAATTACTTGTCAGTTGCTATTTTAGAGACTTATTGCACCCCTTAAGACGGTCCTTTTCCTCCTCAAATTGCTAGACACTATTCCACTACTTGGCGGCTTGTTCATCATACTTCATCAGCAGCCTGGGGGAGTACTCCCTCTCCTTGGCACCTTGGCAAGCTCCTTGGCAAGGGCATCAGCACAGAGTACTGAGTCCCCATAGCCTTATAGCATCTGCGATTTTCACTAGGAGCGCCTGATGACATCCTGCACCACAAACATATGTACTCGTGTCAGAGTACGGGTACTGATTTCAAGTCATGGAGGAAGCAGGATGAATCTTACCTCTGCATATACTCCAACACGGTGGCACATCTCCATCATTCCGGCCACCATCTCCATGTCAAGCAGTGGGTCGTCGATTAACTGAATGACTTCAAGATTAATCTTTCCAGCCGCCAGTGGCTCCCCATGCGCTTCAGAATCTGCCACGTCGAGTGGAGCCATGGCACATCTTGTAAATGGGCCTCACTTGGAAGATGGGATAGCTGCCATGACTTCCAACCCTCTTGCTACTTTGGTTTCCACCTCTAGCTCGGGGGCTATTATGATGTATATGTGTATATTATGATGTATTTATCCTTTTCTTGCATAGTTGATGTATTCCTTGTACTCCAAGCCATATTGGCCATATATATAGAAGTCACCCCCCTCATTAGGGTGCGTGGTGTTTCCCATCTACCTCTCTACATGGTATCACGAGATTAGATCATGGACCTCCTCTCCTCTACCTAGCGCCTCCCTCCTGTCCCGCATGTAACCCTAGGGTGGCGCCCCTCCTACTGTGCCGCCACCACCCCCTTCGCTGCACCTCCTTTCACGTGTGCCCCCTCCCTGCCGCATGCCATGGCCACCCTCTCCTCCGCAGACTCTTCTGTGTCCGGCGATGCCACCACCCCTGCTGATGGCTCTGTGCCGCCGTCCAGCGCGCCTGTTGGCACCAGCGGTGGTGCCCTTGTGCCGCCGCCTCCTGGTCCGCCTCCTCCTGGCATCGGCGGTGGTGCCCCTGTGCTATCTCCAGCCCCCCTCCTGCCGCCTGCGGTGGTGCGCCCCCTGGTGGCAGTTCGCATCTTATTCATGCTTCGCCACTCGTCATCCACCCGTACGCCACTGTCTCCGTCAAGTCTCACATTCCCATAATGTTGATGATGCAGTTCTCCACCTACACCAACGTCTTTCTTCAAGTCCATGTGCGGCAAGTTTGGCCTCAAGTCGCACATTGACGGCACGGTGCGCAGGACCCCGACTGGGATCAAGCGGATTGCAGCGTCCACCCCTGGTTCTTCAGCTCTGTCGATGACTCCGTCCTCGACCTCGCCATGACCAATGACAATCAGACCGCCTAAGATATTTGACTTGCCATCGAGGGCCTCTTCTGTGCTAACAAGCAGTCTCGGGCGATCTTCCTCAGCCACGACTTCCACTCCATTACATAGGGCGACTCCTCCATAGCCGAGTACTGCAGCCGCATGAAGACCCTAGCCAACGCCCTCTGACACGTCGGCCATCCCGTTCAGGACTCCCAGCTTGTCCTGAACCTCCTCCGCAGTCTCAACCTGTGCTTCTCCAACACTGCCAACGACATCGCCAACTCCACCACTGGCTTCCCATCCTTCGCCCAGTGGCAGCAGAAGAAGGGCGGTGGTGGCTTCCAGGCGCCCCTTGGCGGTGACGGCTTCCACGGCGATGGGCCCCCATGGCCCACCGACCCATGGTTCTGCTTCAGTCTGGGGCCTGGCTCCTACGGTGCCCCGGGTTTCCAGCAGGCCAGCGGTCCGGGCAGTGGGGGCTGGCGCACCGACGCCCTTGGCCTCCTTGGCCCCGCCGCTGCAGGCCCACGCCGCCTGGCACCAACCTGGGACCAAGCGGGCCTGGTTGCCACCTTGAACCAGATGGCGCTGCAGAATGGTGGTGGGTCATTGACTCGGGTGCATCCGACCACATGTCATCTTCAGATGGTATTCTTCTTTCCTGCCGCCCTTCCTTTGACTCCTCCATTACTGTCGGTAACGGTCACACCCTTCCCATCATGTGTCATGGCAACTCCACCCTCACCACCCCACCTGCCACTTTTGCCTTAACAATGTCCTTGTTGTCCCTTCTTTAATTCGTAATCTGATTTCAGTGTTGGGATACAAGGTAGGCTACACTAGCGCAAATCAAAATTTCTACCGCGTAAAACCAAGAAAAACTGCCGTATAAGGATCACGGGATTACCACTCAACGCACTACTGGTGTGGAAGATGTAGATTTGCATCGATGTAGTGAAGACGATCAACATAGTCGTACGTAGTCGATCAACGTAGTCGATCACGTCAATGTCCAGCAGCTCCTCAGCAGCTCGTCCACGTGCAGCAAGATCGCCCTCGTGCCGCGGCTCGTCGTCGGCTCGTCGTGGCTCGTCGTGGCTCGTCAGCGGCTCGTCCAAGTGCTGCAGGCGCAACACCTCCAAGGTATCCACACGTACAGGGAGGAAGCGTTGCAAGCCATACTGCTAGATCTGCGAGTTGCAACAGGCGAGGGCGTGGGAGGTGCGGCAGATGTGTTTCGCCAAAAGGTGTAAACCCTAGGGCGCCCCCACCCCTCTATTTATAGAGGTTCCTAACGGGCCTATGGGTCCGAGGCCCATTAGTACTTCTAAACCTAGTCCAACTCGGATCACATCCGAATTGGGCTTCCAGCCCCTTAAGTGTGTGACCCTATGGGTTCGGATACGTATAGACATGGCCCGAGTACTCCTACTCGGCCCAATAGTCGGTAGCGGCCTCTTGCAAGACGTGCCAACTCCTATACGCACACGAAGATCATATCAGACGAACCATTACAACATAATATACATGTTATTCCCTTTGCCTCACGATATTTGGTCTAGCTTCAAGCCGACCGCTCTTTCTCGATCCTGTGATTCGGAATCCCTTTGTAGGTTAACTCTTAACCGTACGTAGCATGGCCATGCATTTTCGGATCCGATCACTCGAGGGGCCCAGAGATATCACTCTCAATCAGAGAGGGGCAAATCCCATCTTGATTGACCATGTCTCATAGCATGCTTCTTAACAAACCCGAAAGCTACCTTTATAACTACCCTGTTACGGCGTAGCGTTTGATAGCCCCTAAGTATGTCGATCCACATCTTGAATACATGCGACAATCTCAGGTCTAAGGATAAAGCGTATATGTTGTTTGAAGAGAGAACTACTTCTCGTGTTGGGTCAGTCCTAGCACATGTGTGGCGGAACCACCTCGGATTATCTTGATTAAGCAGGGTTAAGCCGCCTAACATGCGACACTCCTGCCTAAACCGAGTTAATACGAAGTGCCGTCGGATTTCGTCCGATTTAACCACTTAAACAGGATCGAGTTCAGCAAACCCACACGAAGGTGAGCGGTTACAGAGAATACAATGAGTCCACAGATTTTGAACAAGTTTTACTCATTTTGGTTCCACCCTAAAATCCAACATTAGAGTTTTACAAGTTTTCAAGAAACAACAGATAAAACACTAGCGGAAGACTTCGTCGGGGTCGGACATCCCTGGTGAGGCCAACCGGGACATCACTGGCTCCTTTCCTCGCCGTCCGAGGAAGGATCCCACTCGACCGTCCAGCCTGGCGGGAGCTGGGGCAGCCAAGCGCCAACAAGGGAGGGGTCGGGAACTGCAACTTCACCTGAAAAACAAGAGCCACAACAAGGCTGAGCTACTAAGCTCAACAAGACTTAACCGGGGAGGAGCCAACTACTCTTCCAACTAGACATGCAAGGCTTCTTGGCTGAGGGGTTTGTTTTGCCAAAAGCACTAAGTAACCTATTTTCAAGTTTTAGCTCCGGTTCTAGATTTTACTTACCAGTCTAGGTTGTGCAACCTACTCTAAGCAAACATCGAGCCAAACAAGATGTGTAGATAAAAATAACAACATTGCCATCATTAGATTCCTCATTTACTCAGGGTGACATAGCGATCAAGTAATCTCAAACTGTGAGAGGCAGACGAATCGATTCGAGTTCTTTAACCATGCATGGTGAACCTAGCCCCACGACATCCGCGCACCCGGAGGTCGCTTCCTGTGTCGGCCTTCCCCATCAATCCCCTAACCCGTGTCGGGCCCATTTCCTTTGGTGCAAGGTTCCACAGACCCGGTCTCTGCCGTTCTGTGACCACGCTTTGCCACCACGTGCGACAACCAGCAGGGGAAACTCCGTTCCAAGAACAATGGGGCGACCGCTCACGTCTAGGTTCAATCAGGTACTAGGCTTCCTCATCCCATACTAAGTATGAGGCTAGTACTTTCAAACACTTGATCACGAACACCACCACTGTCGGGCCTTAGCAAGTTTTCATAGACAGACGGGGCAACCATCCGACCACCAAAGTTTTACCAAATCCTACCCCGTCCACCGTCCTTATAGTTGTAGCAGAGAGGAAACATGCAACTCCTACAACTCGCGAGTGACAGGAGATCACTCGGCTTTTACCGTCTCCTATTTAAGCAATGCAGCTACTCGGTCCAACAGCTAGTGCTCATATCAAGGGTTACTAAGTCATGTATCTAGGGTTTCACACAACTCCTAAACGTAAATGCACAAACATGCTATTGGAAGGCATGTGCAAGTTTGGCAAGAACGCGTAGGATTTTCATGCAACCGGGGCTTGCCTGCAAACAAGGAGGGCTGGAACTGCTCGACTTCGGGGGCGGCTTCGACTTCCGCGGGCAGGATCTCGGCTACAGCTTCTTCTTCGGGCGCCGGGTGCAGCTCGTAGAAGCCGTCAGCGAGATGCAGCTCTACACGAATGCAATGCAAGGGTTAGCTTAACATTGGATTTGACAGCAACACTGGCTCTCCTGAGCCCAGAAACTTGCGACAAAGAGCAGGAGGTTGAGGCGGTTTGAGAGAGCTGATGATGATCAACAGGTAAGGGTAGGAAGGGAACTAGTGGTCTGATCCTTGAACTAGAGGATGTGATAACTGGGATCCTCAGACGTAGGCACTGAAAGGTTCCCACGTTTTACACATACACCCTCGAGTTGAAGAAAAGATCACAACCAAGCCCTCAGGCGAGGCGGACAAGGGTCGGCGAACAGACAGGGTCGGACGAGACGGAACTGGGGTCGGGCGGATAGGAGGGGTCGGGCGAGGCGGACTTAGGGTCGGCACTCACCTTCTTCCTGAAAGGAAGCTTGGGGTCGGGAAGGAGCAGACTTGGGCGCGGAACTAAAGCTTCGAGCAGGGACTAAGACCGGCGATGCTCCGGCGACGGCGCTTCTTGCGGATCACAAGAGAGCTCTACGCAGCACAAGGGAGCAAGCTGCGGGGTGACTTGGAGGAACTGAGAAGGAACTGGGAGAAGAACTTTTCAAGAACTGGGTGGGTGGCGCTAGAAGCTTGAGCAGGGAGCTAGAGGAAGCTAAGGCAACAAAGGCGGAGGGAACTCCGGCGATGGGGGCATTCCTTTTATAGCTGCTGGAGCAGAGGAACGGAAACGTCGCGGAGAGAGAGGAGGGGAGCGGCGCGAAGGCCGGGGAGAAGCAATGGAGTGCTCTGCCGTGGCGGCGATTGAGCAAACCGGGCGGTGCTGCAGAACTCCGAGGGTGACGCCAGCGATCATTGCGCTACTCCGTCAGGGCGGCGTAGGCGCGGGTAGACCGGTGGTTGGGATTTGGCGGAGAGCGGGCATCGTCGTGCGGGAGAGGTGATAGAAGCGACCGGTTAAACGGCGCTAGGATCGAGGGCGCACAGGTGGGAGAACAAGCGGATGCGGCGCGGGGGAGAGCGCGGAACAACAGATTGTCGGGCGGCTTCTGACAGAGCGGGGAAAAGGAACTGTCGCGGCCGCGGTCGGGGTTGGCGGTGGGGGAATCGTCGTGTAGCGACGACCGGGCGGCGCAACTGTTGCTGGAAGGGACGGAAAAGACGGGCGACATCGGTCTCCGGGGCCAGGATCTGGTATCGCGATGATGGGCGCGGGAGACGAGGATCTGCAGAAAGGGGTGCAGAGGGCTTCCGCTGCCATTGGGGTAAAGGGCGCGGGACCCAACTCTGTTCCTCGCTAGAGACAAAACTGGGCGATGGCGTCGGAGAAGATGAGCCACGCGGCAGGAAGACTCTGAGGCGGCCATGCAACTTGAGTGCGGCTGACGCGGGGGATCTGGAAAAGGATCTCACGGGTCCACCGGGGGAAAAGATCGGACGGGTGAGGAAGGTCAGCAGGATCCGATGGCGGGTTGAACTCGCCGGGGTCGGGAGAGAAGCGAAGCAGGAAGGGGTCGGATCTCAGGGGTCGGAACTGGCGGAAGACTGAGCACTTAGGTGCGGTCAACAGAACAACTGACTGAGGTTAAGGGCTGAGATCAAACCTAACTGGGAAAGGTTAGGGGTCGGTCGCTACAGCCTACCCCTCTTAAAAAGAATCTCGTCCCGAGATTCAAGATCAAGGGTGTGCTGTTCTTACCTCCTTGATGGGATAGAAAACCTGGAAAACGCTTGTTCAGATATTCTTCCGTCTCCCATATTGCTTCATCTTCGGTGTGGTTTCTCCAGAGGATCTTGTACATCTTTACCACTTGACGTTGGGTGTGCCTTTCCTTTTGGTCAAGAACTCGATCTGGGTACTCGGCGTAGGTCAGGTCAGGTTCTACTTGAAGCTGTTCTTGTTCTAGGATCTCTGCTGGAACTCGGACACACTTCTTCAGTTGAGACACGTGGAAAACATCATGTATGGCTGATAGCTCTTCGGGGAGTTGGATCCAGTAAGCAACGGGTCCACATATCTCCACAATCTCATAAGGGCCAATGTAACGGGGAGCTAACTTGCCTTTTATTCCAAACCGTTGCACTCCTTTGGTTGGGGAGATTCGAAGGTACACATGATCACCAAGGTTGAACTGCAGGGGTCTCCTCCGCTGGTCAGAGTAACTCTTCTGCCGCGATTGGGCAGCCTTGAGATTTGCCTGAATTACCTTCACTTGCTCCTCGGCTTCTGCCACTAAGTCAGGGCCATAAACCTGTCTCTCTCCTGGTTGGGACCAGTTCAAGGGTGTCCTGCATCTTCGGGCGTACAGGGCCTCAAACGGTGCCATCTTCAAACTGGCCTGGTAGCTGTTATTGTAGGAGAACTCTGCTAAGGGCAGGCACTTGTCCCAGTTTTTGTCATAGTGGATGACACAAGCTCTTAACATGTCTTCGAGGATCTGATTTACTCTCTCGGTTTGGCCATCGGTTTGGGGATGATACGTTGAGCTTCGGATGAGCTTGGTGCCCATGGATGTTTGTAATTGCTCCCAAAAACGGGCCACAAACTGAACTCCTCGATCAGAGATGATGGTCTTGGGTACACCATGTAGGGAAACGATACGGTCGAGGTACAACTCTGCATATTGCCTGACTGTGTAGGTGGTGCGAACAGGAAAGAAATGTGCTGTCTTGGTCAGACGGTCCACTATAACCCAGATAGAATCGTACCGTTGAGTTGTAAGGGGTAACCCAACTATGAAGTCCATGCTGATGTCTTCCCATTTCCAAGAGGGAATAGGTAGCGGCTGCAAGGTCCCTGCTACCTTCAAGTGACTGGCCTTGACACGTTGACAAGTGTCGCATTCTGAAACATAACGAGCTATCTCCGGTTTCATCCCACTCCACCAAAAGGTCTGACGGAGATCGTGGTACATCTTGTTGCTGCCAGGGTGGATGGAGAACTTGGAAAGATGAGCTTCATCTAGGATCTGCCTCCTCAGCTCAGGGTTGGCGGGCACTACTAGTCGGTTTCCATAGTACACACCTCCCGTTTGGTCCTGCCGGAAAAGCTTATATCCCTCGTCTTTTACCGAGACCTTACTGATGATCCGTTTTACTTCTTCATCCTTAGCTTGTGCTGACCGAATCCGGTCCTCCAAAACTGAGTCAAGGATGATGTGATCAAGGGTTCCATGGGGAACAAGCTCTAGACTTAGTTTTCCTATCTCGTGACACAAAGTGTTGGTGAAGGCTGTTGACAACAAGCAGTTGCAACGGGGTTTGCGACTGAGGGCATCGGCCACCACATTGGCCTTGCCAGGATGATAGTGCACTTCCAAGTCATAATCCTTTATCAACTCCAGCCATCTTCTCTGACGCATGTTGAGGTCGGCTTGCGTGAAGATGTACTTGAGGCTCTTGTGGTCGGTATAGATGTTGCAGTGAGCTCCCATTAAGTAGTGCCTCCATATCTTCAAGGCATGTATCACTGCTGCCAACTCAAGGTCATGGGTCGGGTAGTTCAGCTCATGAGGTCGCAACGCACGTGAGGCATAGGCAATGACTCGGCTGTCTTGCATAAGAACACATCCGAGTCCAGTGCCAGAGGCGTCACAGTATACGTCATACGGCCTAGAGGGGTCGGGTTGAGCCAAAACTGGGGTGGCGGTTAACAAGTGCTTCAGGGTTTTGAAAGCTTCTTCGCACTTGGTGTCCCACACAAACTTGACCTCTTTCTTCAACAACTCGGTCATCGGCTTAGCTATCTTGGAGAAATCCGGTATAAAACGCCGATAGTAACCTGCCAGTCCGAGGAAACTCCGGATCTGGTGTACCGAGACAGGAGACTTCCATTACATGACCTCTTGCACCTTACTGGGATCCACGGCAATACCGTCCTTGGAGATAGTGTGTCCCAAAAACTTGACACTATCCAACCAAAACTCACACTTGGAGAACTTTGCATAAAGCTGGTGATCTCTCAGTCACTGGAGAACTATATGAAGATGGTTGGCATGCTCTTCCTTGTCCTTTGAGTACACTAGGATATCATCAATGAACACCACCACAAACTTGTCCAGCTCGGGCATAAACACTGAGTTCATAAGGTACATGAAGTAAGCGGGTGCATTGGTGAGTCCAAAGGACATGACTAGGTACTCATACAGTCCATATCTGGTAGAGAAAGCTGTCTTGGGTACGTCGCAAGGTCGAATCTTGATTTGGTGATAACCAGAACGAAGATCGATCTTGGAGAACACTTTTGCTCCGGCTAACTGGTCGAACAAGACATCAATGCGGGGCAGTGGGTACTTGTTCTTGACTGTTACTGCATTGAGGGGTCGGTAATCCACACACATCCGTAAACTGCCGTCTTTCTTCTTCACAGACAGGGCGGGGCAACCCCAAGATGACGTACTGGGTCGAATGAAGCCCTTTTCCAACAGATCATGCAACTGGGTCTTCAACACTGCTAACTCAGCGGGTGGCATCCGATAGGGTCTCTTAGATATCGGGGCTGTGCCAGGAACCAACTCTATAGAAAACTCCACTTCTCTGTCAGGTGGCATGCCTGGCAAGTCTTCTGGAAACACATCTGGGTACTCACAGATAACAGGGAGGTCTTCTAAACGGGTTCCCAAGAGAGGATAGGCACAAGGAGTCAAAGACTCAGGATGGGTCAAGGATAGGGTAGCACTGCCATGAGAGGGCGAGCGGAGGAAAAGAGATCGGGCTGAGGTATCTAAAACAACACGATGTCGGGCCATCCAATCCATGCCAAGGATGACGTTTAGGCCTTCGAGGTCAAGGATGATAAGGTTTTCCTTGAAGAGGGTGGGGCCTAGCTGGAGAGGTACAAGAATAACGACCTGATCCGACGTTATCCTTCCTCCAGGAGTGGCGATCACATAGGGTTCCTTAGTGTGACCTACACTTAGCCCACATCTTTCCCTTGCCTTACTCCCGATAAAGCTATGCGAGGCTCCCGAATCAAACAACACCACAACAGCTTGGTTTAAAACAAGAAAAGTACCCGTCATTACTGACGCACCTTCGGGAAGTTCGGTCAAGCTGGTGTAGTTGAGTCGGCCTTGTCGGACTTGCACCTTGGGCCTTCTTCCTCTGGCTGCCATGGGGTTCTGGCCTTGCTGCTGAGTCTTGCTCCTGGGGCAGTCCCTTGCAAAATGTCCCTCATTGCCGCAGGTAAAACATCTGTTACTGGCTGCCGGACGAGGTGGCGTTGGCAAGGTCGGCCGGGGTACTTGCGGTTGGGGACCTGGGAAACTGGGCATTGTTGCCGGCGGGGGTCGGGCGATCCATTTCCCTGACTGTTGGGGTCGGCCAGGGGCTTGTGGAGGGATCATCCGAAACCTTCGGGCTGGCGGGCTCGGAAGAGCCACAGAGGCTTTCCTCTTCTGGTCGGCCTTGAGAGCTTGCATGCAGTCCTCCTGGGAGATGGCCAGATTGACCAACTCGTTATAGGTATCCACTCTGATGGGGTTCAGCCTCTCCCTGAGCTCCAAGCTCAGTCCTCGGCGGAATCTGTCCCGCTTCTTCTCATCGGTGTCCGCGTGATATCCCGCATAACGGCATAGGTCATTGAACGCCTGGGCGTAGTGCAGCACATCCCGAGTTCCCTGGGTGAGGGCCAGAAACTCGTTGAGCTTGCGCTCCAAGAGACCTTCAGGAATGTGATGCGCCTTAAACGCCGTCTTAAACTCGTTCCAACTGACCACGTGGCCAGCAGGTAGCATGGCATAGTAGTGGTCCCACCAAAGCCGTGCGGAACCACGCAGCTGCTGAGCTGCGAACCGCGCCTTGTTGTTGTCAGGGCATGGAGCGGTGAGGAGCTCGAACTTGGATTCGATCGTACGAACCCATGCATCAGCGTCGAGCGGTTCTTGGGTCTTTTGGAACAGCGGGGGCTGCGTCCCCAGAAAGTCCTCATATCTTGCGATATGCTGCTGCTGCTGTGCTCTACCACCATGTGGCTGCTGTTGTCCTTGCACCAGATGCCTGAGCAGCTCGGTTTGAGTTTCTAGGATTGCCTCCAATGGCGATGGTGGCGGGGGCGGGGGAAGATCCTGGCGCTGGTCACTGCCGCTGGGCACAGATCCTGACCTGGTGCGGTGCGCCATCTGCAAGAGTTAACGCCCCATCAATCTCATAACCTTAGGTGTACTCCGGCGATTGGGAACGTATGAATTAAATCCTTTAATGCGACTCTTGCCAATGGTGCATCACACGTCCTTATAGAGGAAGCACATTCCTCCCATTTTCAACACAGATAGCCCCTACTTGCCCTGGTACTCCACCTCAGGCACCCATGCCACACACAGACTCCTAGGATCTGATCCACGCAACCCAAGGGGTCGGATACGGTCCGTACTCAAAGAGGGTTGGACAAGGCGGTAACTGCCTTAAGGGTCGGCCAACTGAACAGGCTCCCCGAAAACAACTCAGGGTTACGGCACCACTCACTCAACCTTAGCATCCACACCATCCGAAAAGGATAAAACTATGCACTGGGTTGACTTTATACACAACGACGTTTCAACACAGGGAGTACTCAACTCAAGGCTAACCTATTACAACTTTCCAAAACTAGGCTGCCGAGGAGTACAACAAAAGAAAGAAGGTTCCCTGAGAACCCTTAAGCTACCACTGGACACTATGAGTCGGAGAAGGGGCGCCATCTTCTTCTATGTCCATGCTGGACGCTCCCTCGTCTTCCTCAGGGTCCTCCTGAGCTTCAAGCTGCATGTTGAGGGCATGCATATCTTCAAGCTCAGCTTGGTGCTCCTCTAGGTGGGCATTGGCAACGGCCAACTCCATTTCCACCTCCATTTTCTCCTCCGAGAGCTCGATCATGCCGTCCACGAGGTCGGCAACTTCTCCTTCCAGCTCGGAGATCCGGTCTTGCATGTCATGGATCTGGATTCCACGTTGGATCAGCTGGTAGGTTTGGCCTACCAGGTCTCTTCTAGCTGCCTGGAGGTACCCGTGGGTGTCTGCAGCCGTCCGGGCAAAGAGAGTCATGGCTCTTCCTTGGAGCTCTATCAGCCGGTAGAAAGCAGCCATGCAACAGACGTTGGTGGAGATGGTGATCATAGCACAGGTAGTGGCCAACACCTCGAGGTTTCCGATGCGGTCCAGCCAGGCCGGGTCCAACCGACTCCTGACGGGAAAAAGACCGATCGGGTCCAGGGTGATCTCCACAGGGTGGAACTAACAGAACTGCGTGAGCAACTGAAGAGCGGCGGATTCCCACGTATCTTCCGGAGAAAGACCGTAGGCTATGATGCCCAGAGAGGGCCAGTCGGGCCGCGCAAAAGAGGGTGGTACCAGCGCTTGCACCTGGCATGTCTGGACGCCCTGCTCCACATACAGCCGCCCAGAATACAGGGGTGGGGACTGATACCCAAACCATCTCAACGTATCCCACAAGATCGCGGGAAACCCCTCGAAATGTAGGCATGTTGATTGGAAGGTACCGTCCGCTCCAAACACCACATGCCCGGGAGCAGCCATCTGGAACCAAGAAAACCGAAGCCACGTGAGATAACTCCGAGGATCAGGGGTCGGATAGAGAAGCAGAAGGGCTTAACCGAGAGCAACTAAGAGGAGCTAGAAATCCTTAGATCCAAAAGAACTCTGTCGGACAGGGTTGCTGTTGAGAAGAGAACATTACAGATTTTTGGTATGACGCATGCACGGCCTACCGTACTCTTAACCAAAAACAACTGCCCGAACCTTGGGTCTTACGCGGTCAGCGCCGGTGACAAGGCAACAATACGTCTCTCCCTATATTAACTAGTCGGTTCTAGCAACGTCTTAACGAGCGCGGTTAGCAACCTGCAGAAAACACACACACGAACCTTTCGTGCCAGCACCCACGAAAGCGTTCCCAAACATTACCGTTCACTATAGGAACGACACCCATGCGTTTAAGGCTGCATGGACAGCACTCAACCGTGGAAATAGGTTCCTTCCGAATAGAACCACATAACCCTTCGCATACTCGTGATGCGGCATCGGCACACGTATGACAAACGTGGCGAAACAACCGTGCCAATAGGTTCGTTGGAATCGAACCATATCAACCTTCGTATGGATCACATACGGAACCTGCGCACGTATAATAGACGTGGGCGAAAACAACCGCGAAGATAGGGTCCCTTGAATGGAACTCCCTATCAACCCTCGCATGCTCGTGATGCGGAACTCGGCACAGATATGATAGACGTGGCGAAGTACTGGAGGAGTTAGCAACATAACCAGATACTTATTAGTCCCCTAAAACAACCCCAAAATCCCCTAGGGCCTCTCGCACTAAGTCATCCTTAACGTTTGTACGAGATTTTCGGAAGGTTCTTGCAACTTTTATATTTTCAAAGAAGTGTTTAGGGCTCATTGGGTTCTCTGATATGCTAAACTCGGCTCTGATACCAGCTGTGGCGGAACCACCTCGGATTATCTTGATTAAGCAGGGTTAAGCCGCCTAACATGCGACACTCCTGCCTAAACCGAGTTAATACGAAGTGCCGTCGGATTTCGTCCGATTTAACCACTTAAACAGGATCGAGTTCAGCAAACCCACACGAAGGTGAGCGGTTACAGAGAATACAACGAGTCCACGGATTTTGAACAAGTTTTACTCATTTTGGTTCCACCCTAAAATCCAACATTAGAGTTTTACAAGTTTTCAAGAAACAACAGATAAAACACTAGCGGAAGACTTCGTCGGGGTCGGACATCCCTGGTGAGGCCAACCGGGACATCACTGGCTCCTTTCCTCGCCATCCGAGGAAGGATCCCACTCGACCGTCCAGCCTGGCGAGAGCTGGGGCGGCCAAGCGCCAACAAGGGAGGGGTCGGGAACTGCAACTTCACCTGAAAAACAAGAGCCACAACAAGGCTGAGCTACTAAGCTCAACAAGACTTAACCGGGGAGGAGCCAACTACTCTTCCAACTAGACATGCAAGGCTTCTTGGCTGAGGGGTTTGTTTTGCCAAAAGCACTAAGTAACCTATTTTCAAGTTTTAGCTCCGGTTCTAGATTTTACTTACCAGTCTAGGTTGTGCAACCTACTCTAAGCAAACATCGAGCCAAACAAGATGTGTAGATAAAAACAACAACATTGCCATCATTAGATTCCTCAAACTGTGAGAGGCAGACGAATCGATTCGAGTTCTTTAACCATGCATGGTGAACCTAGCCCCACGACATCCGCGCACCCGGAGGTCGCTTCCTGTGTCGGCCTTCCCCATCAATCCCCTAACCCGTGTCGGGCCCATTTCCTTTGGTGCAAGGTTCCACAGACCCGGTATCTGCCGTTCTGTGACCACGCTTTGCCACCACGTGCGACAACCAGCAGGGGAAACTCTGTTCCAAGAACAATGGGGTGACCGCTCACGTCTAGGTTCAATCAGGTACTAGGCTTCCTCGTCCCATACTAAGTATGAGGCTAGTACTTTCAAACACTTGATCACGAACACCACCACTGTCGGGCCTTAGCAAGTTTTCATAGACAGACGGGGCAACCATCCGACCACCAAAGTTTTACCCAACCCTGCCCCGTCCACCGTCCTTATAGTTGTAGCAGAGAGGAAACATGCAACTCCTACAACTCGCGAGTGACAGGAGATCACTCGGCTTTTACCGTCTCCTATTTAAGCAATGCAGCTACTCGGTCCAACAGCTAGTGCTCATATCAAGGGTTACTAAGTCATGTATCTAGGGTTTCACACAACTCCTAAACGTAAATGCACAAACATGCTATTCGGAAGGCATGTGCAAGTTTGGCAAGAACACGTAGGATTTTCATGCAACCGGGGCTTGCCTGCAAACAAGGAGGGCTAGAACTGCTCGACTTCGGGGGCGGCTTCGACTTCCGCGGGCAGGATCTCGGCTACAGCTTCTTCTTCGGGCGCCGGGTGCAGCTCGTAGAAGCCGTCAGCGAGATGCAGCTCTACACGAATGCAATGCAAGGGTTAGCTTAACGTTGGATTTGACAGCAACACTGGCTCTCCTGAGCCCAGAAACTTGCGACAAAGAGCAGGAGGTTGAGGCGGTTTGAGAGAACTGATGATGATCAACAGGTAAGGGTAGGAAGGGAACTAGTGGTCTGATCCTTGAACTAGAGGATGTGATAACTGGGATCCTCAGACGTAGGCGCTGAAAGGTTCCCACGTTTTACACATACACCCTCGAATTGAAGAAAAGATCACAGCCAAGCCCTCGAGCGAGGCGGACAAGGGTCGGCGAACAGACAGGGTCGGACGAGACGGAACTGGGGTCGGGCGGATAGGAGGGGTCGGGCGAGGCGGACTTAGGGTCGGCACTCACCTTCTTCCTGAAAGGAAGCTTGGGGTCGGGAAGGAGCAGACTTGGGCGCGGAACTAAAGCTTCGAGCAGGGACTAAGACCGGCGATGCTCCGGCGGCGGCGCTTCTTGCGGATCACAAGAGAGCTCTACGCAGCACAAGGGAGCAAGCTGCGGGGTGACTTGGAGGAACTGGGAGAAGAACTTTTCAAGAACTGGGTGGGTGGCGCTAGAAGCTTGAGCAGGGAGCTAGAGGAAGCTAAGGGCAACAAAGGCGGAGGGAACTCCGGCGACGGGGGCATTCCTTTTATAGCTGCTGGAGCAGAGGAACGGAAACGTCACGGAGAGAGAGGAGGGGAGCGGCGCGAAGGCCGGGGAGAAGCAATGGAGTGCTCTGCCGTGGCGGCGATTGAGCAAACCGGGCGGTGCTGCAGAACTCCGGGGGTGACGCCAGCGATCATTGCGCTACTCCGTCAGGGCGGCGTAGGCGCGGGTAGACCGGTGGTTGGGATTTGGCGGAGAGCGGGCGTCGTCGTGCGGGAGAGGTGATAGAAGCGACCGGTTAAACGACGCTAGGATCGAGGGCGCACAGGTGGGAGAACAAGCGGACGCGGCGCGGGGGAGAGCGCGGAACAACAGATTGTCGGGCGGCTTCTGACAGAGCGGGGAAAAGGAACTGTCGCGGCCGCGGTCGGGGTTGGCGGTGGGGGAATCGTCGTGTAGCGACGACCGGGCGGCGCAACTGTTGCTGGAAGGGACGGAAAAGACGGGCGACATCGGTCTCCGGGGCCGGGATCTGGTATCGCGATGATGGGCGCGGGAGACGAGGATTTGCAGAAAGGGGTGCAGAGGGCTTCCGCTGCCATTGGGGAAAAGGGCGCGGGACCCAACTCTGTTCCTCGCCAGAGACAAAACTGGGCGATGGCGTCGGAGAAGACGAGCCACGCGGCAGGAAGACTCTGAGGCGGCCATGCAACTCGAGTGCGGCTGACGCGGGGGATCTGGAAAAGGATCTCACGGGTCCACCGGGGGAAAAGATCGGACGGGTGAGGAAGGTCAGCAAGATCCGATGGCGGGTTGAACTCGCCGGGGTCGGGAGAGAAGCGAAGCAGGAAGGGGTCGGATCTCAGGGGTCGGAACTGGCGGAAGACTGAGCACTTAGGTGCGGTCAACAGAACAACTGACTGAAGTTAAGGGCTGAGATCAAACCTAACTGGGAAAGGTTAGGGGTCGGTCGCTACAACATGTCTCCACATGTGTCCACATTATTAGTTCAACATCTCCATGTCCATGACTTGTGAAACATAGTCATCAACTAATACATGTGCTAGTCTAATATTCATGTGTGTCCTTACATGAACTCTGACTAGGGACAACTTTAGAATAACCATACAAGTAAAGAGTTTCACATA
The DNA here is from genome assembly GCF_000263155.2 of Setaria italica. Lineage (NCBI taxonomy): Eukaryota > Viridiplantae > Streptophyta > Magnoliopsida > Poales > Poaceae > Setaria > Setaria italica. The sequence goes on along the minus strand of NC_028455.1, from coordinate 28,004,769 downwards.
TAATTCACATAATTGCAAATCAATTCAAGTAGCCTTTAATGGATATTCAATGAACACAATATACAAATCATGGATACAAATGGAATATCATCATCTCTATGATTGCCTCTAGGGCATACCTCCAACATTCAGTTCATCAGTTTACTAAGGACAATAACTGCACCATAGAGTTTGATGCTTTTGGTTTTTCTATCAAGGATTTTCCAACCAAACGTGTGATTCTTTGCTGCAATAGCACCGGCGATCTTTACACCATACCTCTAGCATCTAGCTTTGCAGCGCCCCACGCCGGCCTCGCCATCTCCTCCAGTTTGTGGCATCTCCGTCTTGGTCATCCTAGTCCTACCGCCATCGCTACACTTAGACATACTTCATCTATTGCCTGTAATAAAGACAGTCACACTCCATGTCATTCATGTCAATTAAGGAAACATCTGCGGTTACCTTTCTCACATTCTAGCTCTCGCAGCTCTGCTCCTTTTGAGTTAGTTCACTGTGATGTTTGGACTTCTCCCGTTGCTAGCGTTTCTAGTTATTGCTACTACCTAGTCATTTTGGATGACTTCTCACACTTTTGTTGGACGTTTCCTCTAGTTCACAAGTCTGAAGTCGCCTCACACATCATTGACTTCTGCGCCTATGCTCATACGCAGTTTAGTCTTCCCGTTCGAAGCGTCCAAGCTGACAATGGGACCGAGTTTGTTAATAAGACTCTCACATCATTTTTGACTTCGTGGGGTATCCACTTGCACCTCTCGTGTCCCTATACTTCTCCCCAAAATAGGAAAGCTAAGTGTGTCCTATGCACCCTTAATAACATGACTCGCACCTTGCTCATTCATGCCTCCATGGCCGCCCCATACGGGGCTGAGGCGCTCGCCACAGCCACTTATCTTCTGAACCGACACCCCTGCTCTGCCATTCAGAATGACATTCCCTACCACCTCCTCTTTCTCCAACCTCCCGAGTACTCTCACTTACGTGTATTCGGTTGTCTCTGTTACCCTAATCTCTCTGCCACAGCACGCCACAAGCTTGCTCCTTGTTCCACAACCTATGTCTTCCTCAGTTATCCCTCCTCTCACAAGGGGTACCGCTGCCTTGACTTGTCCACTCATCGAGTCATCATCTCTCTCCATGTTGTCTTCGATGAGTCTGTTTTCCCCTACTCCTCCCACCCCACTCACCTGTCATAGCTTGACTTCCTCTTGTCTAGCCCCTCCGATGCTCCTGCTCCCACCTCGGTCACCCCGTCCTCGGACGTCGAGCAGCCACAACCCTCACCCATTGTTTTGCAGGAACTCACTGATGACGACCCCGCCATCTTGGTACGTGGACCGATTGTGTACCCCGCTCCGTCTGCGGGTGGGACGCCGCTCTCTCCTTCACCAGCGAACGCTCCGAATGGTCGGGCGAGTGCCTCGACCGCACCGGCGAGCACCCCAACCATCTTGGCGAGCACCCCGACCACGCAGGTGAACGTCCCAACCGCACCGGCAAGCGCTCCGACCAGTCGGGCGAGCACCCCAACCGCACCGGCGAGCACCCCAACCGCACCGGCAAGTGCTCCGCCCATTGGGTGAGCGCCCACGGTCCCTCTTCCTCGCCTGCGGCACCCACAACCCTAGCACCTCTTGCACCCTCCTTGTTGCCACCTGCCTCCCCCACGCCCTGTCACTAAGTCTGTGGCTGGGGCAATCCAACGGGTCCACTACCAGGGTATGATAGCCTCGACTTTTTCTCTGCCCTCTTTGATTCCAGCGAACTATCGCAGTGCTCTGGATGACACCAATTGGCGTGCTGCCATGGTCGATGAGTTTTAGGCCCTCATCGACAACGACACCTGGCTCCTCATTCCGCGGCTGCCCGGTGCCAATGTCATGTCAGGAAAGTGGATCTTCTGGCATAAGTACCATGCTAATGGGTCCCTCGTCTAGCACAAGGCGCACTGGGTGGTTCATGGCTTCTCCTAGTGTCACGGCATCAACTACGATGAGACCTTCAGTCCGGTTGTCAAACCAGCAACGATACGGACCATCCTCAGCATCGCCACTTCTCACGCCTGGCTGATCCACCAGCTGGATGTGAAGAATGCATTTCTTCATGGATGCCTCGCGGAGACTATCTACTACCAGCAGCCTCCTGGCTTTGTCGACCTTGCCACCCCCGATCACGTGTGTCTCCTGCAGAAGTTCGTGTATGGACTCAAGCAGGCCTTGAGGGCATGGTACCAGTAGTTCGCCTCCTTTCTTCGATAGCTCAGCTTCATTGCCTCCACCTGTGACACCTCCCTCTTTGTATACAAAGAGGTATACAAAGAGGGGCCGAGCATCACCTACCTACTGCTCTATGTTGATGACATCATCCTCATCACCTCATCCTCGACTCTTCTTCGGCACATCATGGGGTGTCTTCACTCTAAGTTCGCCATGACAGATCTTGGTGACCTGCACCACTTCCTCGGTATCTCCACCACGCATTCCTCCCAGGGTCTGTTCCTGTCTCAGCGACAGTACACCCTAGATCTTCTTCAGCATGCTGGCATGGCTTAATATCACTCTATAGCGACTTCCGTTGACACTCATGCCAAGCTTTGGGCACACGACGGCGACAAGCTCCAGGACGGCTCTGAGTATTAGAGTCTTGCTGGGGATCTTCAGTACCTCACTCTGACTCAACCTGACCTGGCGTGGTTCAGCAGTTGTGCCTCTTCATGCATGACCCGCGCGAGCCCCACATGGCCCTGATCAAGCGCATCCTGTGCTATGTGAGGGAACGCTCTCCTTCGGGCTTCACATCAGCACCGGCCCTGTTCAGTCTCTGACTGCCTACTCCAACGCTGACTGGGCTGACTTCCCGGACTCTAGACGCTCCACCTCCAGCTTCTGTATCTACCTAGGTGACAATCTGGTGTCTTGGTCCTCCAAGTGCCAGACCATGGTGTCTCATTCCAGTGCTGAGGCGGAGTACCTGACTGTGGCTCATGCTATGGCAGAGTGTTGCTGGCTGCGTCAACTTCTTCAGGAGCTTCATGTCACGCTTGCTTTAGCCGCTGCTGTCTACTGTGACAACATGAGTGTTTTCTACATGACAGCCAACCCGGTGCATCATCACCGCACGAAGCACATCAAGATTGATATTCACTTCATTCATGAGAAGGTAGCCTTGGGTGAGGTCCGGGTCCTCCATGCGTCGTCCTCTCATCGGTTCATGGACATCATGATGAAGGGCCTGCCAACTTCTTTGTCTACTGAGTTTAGGTCCAGTTTGTGCATCCGTGATCCTCCTGCTTTGACTGCGGGCGGGTATTAGGAAGTATATATGTATATTAGGATGTATTTATCCTTTCCTTGTACACTTGATGTATTCCTTGTACTCCAAGCCATATTAGCCATATATATAGAAGTCACCCCCGTCATTAGGGTGCGTGGTGTTTCCCATCTACTTCTCTACACTGGGGCTTTAGGTACTGGTTGCTCGGTGGCTAGCATTACAACGTCAATTAACGAAGATATTACATCCTGCATTAACGCTGCTACAAGAGATATGGCACCTAGGCTGCTCATTGGCGTGAGTTGTTCTTGTTGTGGCGGACTTGTTGGCACTGGGGCAATATCCTGGATCGAGTGGCTACTGCCATCGATCATGGGCTTCAAGCTCGGCCCTCCAAGTTCCACATTAGAGGATTTTCTACACAAGACAAGTTTTCAGAGACATACAATAAGTCGATCACAAGCTGAAATTAGTACTCAAAAGAGTAGCAAGACTTACTTCGAGGATCACCTCAACTTGAGAGAAGGCTCCCCTATCAAGCATAGCGGCTTGATGGTCAGGGATGACTTCTTTGGGGTGACTTGTTGGGTTGTAGTGCGACCATAGCTAGCCTTCGACATCGCCTTTGTTCCTCGAGTAGTTCTTACACTAGCAGGTTCCAGATCATCTTCGATCTCAATAACCTCCTCGATGGCTGGTAGCTTCTGTTGTGCGACTTCAGTTGTCGCCCTCTCCACCTCAATCACCTCCCCGACTACCTGCAAACCACAAATGCCATATTGAGTAGACATAGTGGTATTGGATTTACTTATTGAGAGTACTCGATCCTCGGGATCTTGCCCTTCCTCATAAGTTATTACTATTGGGGGTACATCTTCTGCGGTAAGAGGTTTCCTCATGGTGCGCTTTGCAGCGACGGTCCATTTCTTCCTCGACGGCGGAGCCAACGCAGCCTCAAGATCATCTTCAGCTGCACACTTTGATGATCCAGAGGATGACCTAGCCTTATTAGATGGCTGGGCCTTAAGTTTGAACTCCTCTGCAACTTCAGAATCAGAGCTGTTGGAGGCCTCGACTTCTTCTTCTTCCTCCTCCTCAGCTTCACTCCCCACACTCACTACCGTGTGGCCGCGAGGAGCTGCTTCAATGTCTTTTGATCTAGGATGAGGAGGAGGAGAACATTAGAAATGTACATCTTCCTGCATAAATAGACAAGTTAGTACACCCATTCATTACCAAAATGAGTACTTGGGGGCTACGGCCATGAGTACTTATAGCTTTTGGTGGGTTGGTGGCACAGAACTCTCGCACAATTGTGGGGATTTCACCCGCATTCTTGAACATGCATCGTAGCCACGCCATAACCTCATCTACAATGAGTTCCTCCAGAGACAGCCTGGACGGGTCGTTGACACCTGAGTACTCATAGCCCTAGCGGCATCGAAGTTGTAGAGGCTGAACTCGCCGCTTCATAAAGCTAAAAGCTACCCGACTCCTGTTAATCCTTCATGCTTGAGCTTGGCTATCCTATCCAGGAGCTCAGGTAGTTGCAGGCAGTCTCCATGGGATGGCTCATCCAGCCATCTATTGTTCTAGGTTGGGTGATGTCCAGTAACTTGGGGAACTTGGGGTCATGGTTGCCGATGTAGCACCACCTCTCTTTCCATCTAGAATGTGAATCAATCAACTTGTAATCCAAGTAGAGGCCCTTGAGTTTTTCCCTCATTTGAATCCCGACGCCTCCGACTACTTTGGTGTGTTCCCTCTTGGGCTGTGGCTTTACGCGAAAGAACTTCCAGAACAACTAGAATTGAGGCCGGATCTCAAAGAAGGCTTCACACAGATGCACGAAAATTGCGGCGTGCAAAATGCCATTTGGATTCAGTGAACAAGCTCCAACTTGTAATAATCCAAGAGACCACAGCAGAACTCAGAGGCAGGCAATGCAAGTCCGTGCTCCATGAAATGTGAGAAGATTACCGTCTCCTCCGGGTACTCCTCCATTAGCCACGGGTTGCTGAAGGCAAGTCTCCAGTTGATGACATCTTTTCCTTGGAGAAGGTTGGCCGCTACCAGCGCCTTGATGTCTTCCTCCTTTAGCGACGATTGCTTCCAGGCACAGGCAAGAGTCGGTGGTGTAGATTGATCCGTCTTCCCATATTTGGGTGCTGGCAGTTGAATCTCCTTCTTCTTGTCCGACTTTTTCTTCCCGCCCTCAACCGCCTTGGCTGCAGCTGCTTTCTTCCCCATCCTTGTTGCCACGAGTGTCTACTTTCGCATACACTTAGGGGCTGAGTGGTGGGGGACGGCGGTGCTAGCACTCGAGGATTGGGCAGCGGCGATGCTAGGGCTACAGTATGGAAGTTGAAAGAGCAGATGAGAAAGGTAAAATGGAAGGGATGTTTTCCTCTGTTATTTATAACCGCAGTGCAGTAACAGCAGTGGGAATAAAGGAAAATTCAGGTTTAATGGACCTGAAGATTACGCACCTGATTGGCAGTTACCTCTATTTTCGAAAGAGAGAAGGTTACTGTTCAGAGATGGTCACGTTGACCAAAGGTTAACTCTTATACCCACCAAACTAGTCGGATAACGGCTCAGGGGCTGTGTGCCACGTGCCCATCGGCAAAAAAGTTTTTTTCTCTGGGTTTAAAGGGGAAAATGATGTAAATTACAAGTTGACCCTCAACCTAATTCTTCGATTCAACCTAAGGCTTGGGGGCTACTCCATATGGAGTGCAACTTTTGTCGCACTTCCATATAAAAATTCAAGATTGAAGGATTCAAGACTAAGTTAAATGAGGCTTGGGCACATTCTAGCCGCATGGCAATGCTTGGGTACCTTTCAAGGCTCAACCCGACGAAGTACTCAAAGAGCACCAAAAACTAGTTAGTGAAGCCTACAAAAGTACTCAGAACTGCTACATTTGACTAAAAAGTACTCGGGAGCTTGTTGTACATACATCTATGGGCCCTCCAGAAGGTTTGGATAGCCCTAAATATAAGGCTGTACTGTAACAACTCTGCCTTAATTAGGTGTAATTAAACCTAAATAAGTCATTAGTCACTAAGCAAAAAAGGTGAAATGTCCTTTTTGACCCTAAAAAGCTCTTTTTGGAGTTAAATATAGAACTAGAATTTTTATTTACAAACTTGAATTTTTTCCCAAATAAAAGTTGTAAAAATTTTAATTTCAAACAACTTTTGTTAAAGACACTTTGGCCAATTCGGAGCGGGAGAAGGTCAAAAATAAGAATCAAAATAGGAGTATAATAAAACCCTACAAACAGCCTAAGTCCTGGAATTCAAGTTTTGCTTCAACTTTGTAACCTATTATCTCACAATTTTATATCTAACCTCAAGTCAGGCCTTTAATAAAAGTTGTAGTCCCTTGAGTGTGTTCCAACTTTGTTACACGGACCCAGGTCCAAATCGAAACCTAACCTACTCTAAAACTTGGTTAAAGTCAGATAAAACAGTCAACTCAGCCCTCTGGGCATTCCAACTCAAGTTTGGAAACCGTCCACAGTGCGCCTCTTGGCGAGTGTGTTCCTCCAAATTTTTGAACTAAACTCAAGAAAAGCCCTTAATAGAAGTTGAAGTCCTAAGACTTAAGAGCACCTCCTTCAATAGCACCTTGGTCTAATTCAGCTCAGAAGCGGTCCAAAATTCGAGTCAAAAATAGCCAAACTCCTGGAATTCCACCAAATCGGCTGAAATGTCGAAGTCTGAAACCTCTGGTTTTTGGAAAACTTTGGCTCGAGTTACCTCCAAATCCTTTCAAAATCTGAGCAAACACTTTTAATAAAGTTTGAACTACAAACACAGTACTACAAGTTTGCTTAAGGGATATTCGAACGTTTAGTTTGAAAATCTTGAGTGGAGGGCCACCAAAGCCGGTCTTGTTTGCTGCTCGGCGCTACCTCGACGCCAGCGCGCCCAGGCATGTTCGCCCGCGCGCCGCCTGCCGCATGGCCGCCGTCCACTGGCGAGCTCGCCGTCACCTTACCCGCGCCCACGACAAGACGGGACGAGCGCCGTGCTAGCCAATCACCGTCAAAGCCATCTTCCTCCCTCTGCACACGATCCGCTCCACCCAACCGGCGCCCGCTCCTTCTTCCCTCAAGCACGCCACGCCACCACCGGGCACCGGCCGTGCCGCCACCCCCAATCCAGCACTTGACACGACCAGACGCACGCTCATCCTCGCCAATCCTCCCGCTCGGCAAAACTGCGCTTGCCTGACTCTATCTCCCTTGCCTAATGCCCTGAGGATCCTATCCCCGGAGCTCCGCTTCTCCGGCCAATGGTCGCCTCGCCCACGCACCCACTCTCCCCAGCCTTATCCTCCCACGCTCGAAGCCTCGCCTCGACCCTCTACTCCACCTCTGCCCCATAAAAGGGCCGAGCTCGCCATCAGCGCCACCCTTCGCCACCTCCCGCATACTGCACCCCTGCTTTTCCTCTGCGCCGCCGCTAAGGCTCCCGTGGAGCTCCCACCTCCGCGTCACCCCGCACTCCGACAACTTCTCCGCCCACTTCGCCACCCCTCCACGCACGTCCCCGAGCTGCTCGTTGCCCTCCCGACATCGCCGGTGTGCCGGAACGCTGCCCGCACCACCACCCGCCAAGCCCAGTTGCCGCCGCCATGTTCCAACCCTCGCCAGCCATCTCCGTCGCCCCAACTCCGCCAAGTCGAGCTCAGGTGAGCCCCTGCACCTCTCCGGCAACTTGTTGCCCGATCCTCGCAGGCGAATCGTCGGGGATTTCGCCGCCGCCACCGTGTGCACCCCCGGGGACGACATTGCATCTTCCCCAATCCTTCCAGGGGCTTAGGTGCAAAACTCACCTATGAGAATAAATCGTAGACGTAGGGGGTAGAGTGCAAGTTGGCCACGGTTTTTGGTTTAAAATCGGCAGAAAAAGGTTTAAATTTTGTAAATGCCCAGTAAATTGTAGAAAAATCAAAAAAAATACCAAATCACTTTTGTTGGAATCCTTGTTCTGTGTAGTTTCTTACAAAAATAAGTTTGCTCATGTTACTGTTGTAAATAATATCCTATAGTTTTATTCCTTGTTTAGGCCTTTTAAATCATAGTAAATAGAAGAAAAATGCTAGATAGGTTAAATCCAACTCTGTGGTGAATGTTTCTATGAGTAGAAGCTCAGAAAAATATTTAGAGCCCTGGAGTAGAACTTAAAGTTACTGTTTTAACCTTATATTGGAAATCTTGGGTTAAATCTTCCTTTTTGCATAAGTTTTAATCCAGAGCTGAGAAAAATATGAAACCACTTGGAGTAGCTCAGTTTTGAGAGTTAGTTTACAGGAAAAATATGAGTTGTGGTCAGAATCAGAAAGAAACCCACCTTCCTTGTAAAGCATGTTTAAATAAAAGATAAATAAGGGAAATAGTTATCCTTCTCCAAAAATCATGAAAAATTTACCAAAACTTCTGTAACACACCTTCAACATACTGGTAAATTGTCACCCTCAGATTCACTGCAGGTTTGGAGATAGAAATAGTTAAATGCATGCTACCTTTAATGATGATATGCGTCTAATTCTTTTTGTGGTAATCCAATAGCTCCCAAAATTTTACAGTAACTTATTAATGACTTTAGTGAGGTGCTGTAATTTTCTCAGTGCCTTTGGTTGTTGTTTGGGTGTGGAACCATTTTTGGCTAAATAATCGATTTAAAGGAATAAAAAGAAACATAAATCCTAATAAGCTAAACAAGTAATTTTGGAAGAGATACAAAAAACATTCAGAAATGAATAACTCTCCAAATGCACTTGAACCACCCCAAACACGACCTTCCACTCTCTTTGTGCAACTCTAAGTTGCGAGAACCTAAATGTGTACACAATCACCATCAAAGTCAACCTCAAGTTTAAACCGACCACCTTACTTTATGAAGTTAAAGAAAGTAAAAACCTTGTTTAGGTGAATGTGGCCTATATGCAATTTTCTTTCTACCAATAAGCCATGCCTTGCATCATTTGTGTTCGTGCATGGGTAAAACTAAATTCCTGCATGTGCATGTCGTGTAGAAGCTAATCTCGCCGATGGAACCTATGAGCTCCACCCTACGCTGGAAGACGAACCTGCTGCGGAGCTTCATCACTTGGAAGTCGAGCCCAAGCTAGATCAAGACCTCGAGGAACCGCTAACTTTTCCTGAAGGCAAGCCCCGGAGCATATCCTGGTTTTCTCAAATTCTGCAATGAATTATGTTGATTATGATTGTGCATTTAAGTTACTAAGCGTTGTATGAAACCTTAGATGCATGAACTTAGTATCCTTTGACCTGAACACTAGCATGCTAAGGTCAAATAGTTGCAATGCTTAATAGGTCCCGGTAAAAGTTGAGTGATTTCCTGTCACTCGCGAGTTATAGGAGTTGAGTGCTTTATTTATGTTGCAACTATAAGGACGATGGATGGGGCTGGGCTTATGTTCGGTACTTGGTGGTTTGCCCCGTCTGTCCAAAAGAAAATGGACTAAGGTCGAAACGTGTCGGCGTTCGTGATCAAGCGTTTGAAAGTACTAATCTCATACCTAGTATGGAATAGGAAAGCCTAGTACCTGATTGAACTGGGGCGTGGCATACCCTCCAGCTGTCCTTGGAACGTCGTTCCCATGGTGCATCATATGGGTGCAAGTGCGGTCATAGCATGGCAGAGGCCGGGATTATGGAGCCTTGCATGCCAAAGGAAGTTGGCTCTGACACGTGCCTAAGGGATTGATGGAGATGGCTGACAAATGAAGCGACCCTTCGTGGTGCGCGGATGTTGTGAGATTAGGTTCGCCATGCATGGTTAATAAATTCGAATCGATTCGTCTGCCTCTCACAGTTTAGGACTACTTGATCGCTATTCTGCACTAAGTAAAGATGGAACATGAGAACATTAATGTTTGTTCTTTAATTGCTTGGAAAACTATGCTTGCTTAGAGTAAGTTGCTAATCTAGACTGATTAACGAACGTAGAACTTGAGCTAAAATATTAAAAATAAGGACCGACCATAGACGCTTTTGGCAAAATAAACCCAAAGCCAAAAAGCCTTGCATGTTAGGAGTTGGTGATAGTAGCTATTACCTGTCGGGTCAGTCTTGCTGAGTATTAGTTGCTCAGCCTTGTTGTGGCTTAACGTTTTAGGTAATATCGATAGTATGGTTGCTGGCACCACTTGGCCTACCTAGCTCCCTCCGGGCTGGACAGTCGAGTGGGATCCCTCCTCGGACGGCGAGGGTAGGGATCATTGATGTCATGATCGGCTTCGTCATGATATAGTGTATTGATGTTTAGCTTCCTTTTGTTTTACTTCATCTTTGTTGGAACCTTGCAAACTTGTTTGAATTTCGAAGCTCTGATGTAATAATTTGTTGAACTATGTTAATGTGATGGGAATGTTGTAATCTCTATGCCACTCACCTTCGTGTGAGCAATGCTTCTCGATCCTGTGTAAGTGGTTTATCGGATGAAATCCGACGGACGACCAAGTTGAGTTATTTAAAGTGCATGATCGCGTGTTAGGCGACTTAAGTGCATTTTAGCCAGGTTAATTTGGGTGGTTCCGCCACATGTACGCCGAGACGTATCTGACATGGAGGTTATGGTGTAGAATGGCGTAGTCTACGTGGTAAGACAAGAACTAGTTGAGGATTAGAAAAGTACTTAATCCGAGTAGGGCTCGCCTAGTCAAATCCGACTAGTATTCTTGTAAATCAACCAACCTGTAACCCTGCCCCAGGCAATATAAGGTGAGGCAGGGACCCTCTCCAAAGCAATTCAATTCAACCAATACACATGACGTGGGGTATTACGCAACCTAGCAGCCTGAACCTGTCTAAATCGTGTGTCTGTGTTCACCTTCGAGTTCCTGATCTCGGCAAGCCCCACTAACCAAACACTACCTCGGGCACCCCCCTCGATAGGTTGTCGGGTCTAAACATTGACTACGAGGCCCCAGCGTTTGTGAGGCAGCCTATGTGAGGTCCTAGATCTAGTGGTATCACTCTGTCGGGTGGTGTGTGATGTTGCTGCAGCATTTCGGCGAAGGGTTCAACATGGCGGTGGCCTTCTCGATGCAGTGCGGCCTGTTTCTCTCAATCCCTATCAATGCGGGTCACGCCTAGAGGTTTCGGTGACTACAGGATAGTGAGAATTTGGTGAATGTCGTGATTAGACTTCGGTTCAGCTGCCGTTGTCGAGTGGAGTGGTACGGCCGTGTTGATGTCCCAATCCAACTAGCCGATGTGTTGTTGAGTTGAGTTGAGTGCGATGGTGCAGTGCGGCATGTGTTGATTTCCCAATCCAACCTGCCAGTGTTTGTGTTGTTAATTCCTTTTTGTTTGTTTCGCCCGATCTAGGCTTCATCCTCTTTTTAATATAATCGGCAGCTCTCCTGCCTGGTTCATTTCAAATAAAAAAAATTTGAAGGGCTAAAGAACTATGACACTGCCTCGTGTTTTATCTAGTTTGCATTGTGGAATCATGTGTTTTGTCTATGCACTTTGTCTCCTGGTAGCAGCTTGTGTTCCTTATCTACCTTTTTAGAGAATGTGCTGAGCATGTTTTTCATTAAGCAGGATAGAAAGAGTACAATGTTTACAAGGGTTAAAACAAAACGAAAACAATTGGCAAGGAACAACCTAATGAATGAGCAACGACCAAACACCAGAGAAAAGAACGAGAAGTACAAGATGCGGGGTGAATAGCACACCGCCTCACCGCCTGAAACCTAATAGAAGAGATAAACCTACAAAACCTGTCGTGGCCTAGGTTCTCGCCTCCTCTAGAATGGCGGGAGCCAGCGCGATGGGTTGAAGAGCTGAGTGCTCGTGGACCCTCCTATTCCTCTCATGCCAGAGTGACCAAGCGACCAACCGTACTAAGGTGTTGAACCCTTTCCGCTATTCCTTCTCAACCCGTTTCCACGTTTGTAGCCACCAACCTGCAAACACACATTCTTCTTGCGGTACTAGCATCTGGAGGTTGACATAGTGAAAGATTCAAAACCATGTCTCCTGACTATGGACACACCCGGTAAGCAGGTGGTCGAGTGTTTCGACCTCCTGAGCGCATAAGGCATGGTCGTCCCTATCTCGAAGCCCATGTCATCGGAGACGGTTGGATGTCCAATAGCAGCTGTGCAGGACCAACCAGCCAAAGAAGCGGCATTTACCTAGTGCCTGAACTTTCCAAAGTTGTTGAGTGCCCAGAAGGTGTGACCGGCTCAGGAAAAGTGCTTTGTAGGTTGAGGCAGAGGAAAACTGTCCAAAGGCCAATCAGCGCTAGAGGAATCTATCCGGTGAATGGTTGAGAGGCCAGTCATGAAGAAGGTCCTAGATCCTGAGGTGCTGCAGAAGGACCTGCACTGTGAGTGCATGGGAGATGTCCCGAACCCAGCATCGGTCCATCAGTCCCTCTCGAACTGTGCTCTTGTTCCTCACACGGGCTGGCACTGCCCCCCAAAGATTGGGAGCAATGTTGGAGGTATGCCCTAGAGGCAATCATAGAGATGATGATATTCCATTTGTATCCATGATTTGTATATTGTGTTCATTGAATATCCATTAAAGGCTACTTGAATTGATTTGCAATTATGTGAATTGTATGTGAAACTCTTTACTTGTATGGTTATTCTAAAGTTGTCCCTAGTCGGAGTTCATGTGATGACACACATGAATATTAGACTAGCACATGTATTAGTTGATGACTATGTTTCACAAGTCATGGACATGGAGATGTTGAACTAATAATGTGGACACATGTGGAGACATGTGTTAGGACTGACCCAACACGAGAAGTAGTTCTCTCTTTAAACAACATATACGCTTTGTCCTTAGACCTGAGATTGTCGCATGTATTCTAGATGTGGATCGACTTACTTAGGGGCTATCAAACGCTACGCCGTAACAGGGTAGTTATAAAAGTAGCTTTCGGGTTTGTCAAGAAGCATGCTATGAGACATGGTCAATCAAGATGGGATTTGCCCCTCTCTGATTGAGAGTGATATCTCTGGGCCCCTCGAGTGATCGGATCCGAAAATGCATGGCCATGCTACGTACGGTTAAGAGTTAACCTACAAAGGGATTCCGAATCACAGGATCGAGAAAGAGCGGTCGGCTTGAAGCTAGACCAAATATCGTGAGGCAAAGGGAATAGCATGTATATTACGTTGTGATGGTTCGTCTGATATGATCTTCGTGTGCGTATAGGAGTTGGCACGTCTTGCTAGAGACCGCTACCGACTATTGGGCCGAGTAGGAGTACTCGGGCCATGTCTATGCGTATCCGAACCCATAGGGTCACACACTTAAGGGGCTGGAAGCCCAATTCGGATCTGATCCGAGTTGGATTAGGTTTAGAAGTACTAATGGGCCTCGGATCCAGAGGCCCGTCAGGAACCTCTATAAATAGAGGGGTGGGGGCGCCCTAGGGTTTACACCTTTTTTTGGTGAAACACACCTATCGCGCCTCCCACGCCCTCGTCTGTTGCAACTCGCGGATCTAGTAGTCCGGCTTGCGACGCTTCCTCCCTGCACGTGTGGATACCTTGGAGGTGTTGCGCCTGCAGCACTTGGACGAGCCGCTGACGAGCCGCCGACGAGCCACGACGAGCCGACGACGAGCCGCGGTACCGGAGGCGATCTTGCTGCACGTGGATGAGCTGCTGAGGAGCTGCTGGACATGATCGACTACGTACGACTACGTTGATCGACTACGTACGACTACGTGATCGTCTTCACTGCATCGACGCATATCTACATCTTCCGCACCAGTAGTGCGTCGAGTATTAATCCCGTGATCCTTATACGGCAGTTCTTCCTGGTTATACGCGGTAGAATTTTGAATTGCGCTAGTGTAGCCTACCTCGTATCCCAACAGTGGTATCAGAGCCGTAGCTGCTTAGTTTTGGATTCGGGATGTGTGCATATGGAGATATGCGAGTTTTCTGTTTGATCTATGTCCTGGTTTCGTGCCCTTGCTGCAATGGTAGTGTAACGACATACTCCTACCGGTCGGTTTCCGCCATCGGAGCTAAGTGATACACGTAAATCCAGTTGCAGTGAGCGAAGATCAATATGATTGGTCGAATCGAGATCCAGGGTCATACGCCAGGCGCATTAGATGTGCAATAGTAGATGGGATCTACTGCCGGGAACGGGATTTTGCCGTATGCGTATGCTTCGGTAAATCAGCCGTAACTTTTCGGTACGATCTCGGATCGGGGTGATTTTTATATGAAAATTGATCTACAGAAAAAGTTACACATGAAATTCAACGGCTTTGCCGTTTTTGGCGAAATTAGATTTCCCAAATTCAGCTTGGAAGATGGAGTTTCGGGCCTCCGAAGTTTGAAATGTTAGGACGCCTAACTCTGTTTTGCAGTATGTATGTATCTTGTGATCAGTATGGCCCCCTTGTGTATGTGATGCATGTGTGTAACTCATTCGTGACCTGCGTGTCACGCGTACGGCAACATGGCAGGAGCCATATGTGTTGTCACTTTATTGTATTTAATGGTCTGCGTACCAATCTGTGATGATCCAAGCAACTATGTAATCTTCATTACTAGATTCTTTACTAGCTATTAGGTGTAATAGCATGCTCCAGTTCTTGGAGGACTCATCACCAGGAGGATGGCGCACATGGAACATGGAGATGGAGATCACCATGGTGAACAGGTTCTATGGAGATGGAGATCACCATATGAAAACGGGCCATACTGTGTCACAGCTGTGTGAATGCTATTCTGTTTATGTTTTACTTTCTGCATGCTGTGATGTTAGAAGTAGAACGATCCCTCACAAAGTTTAAGTTAGTATGCCCTCCCAACTAAAACTTGCACCGTCCCATGTCTTGTACAATTAGTGGTGGGTCTATGAAATTAGGGTGTCACTAGTTTTCCTTGACTAGACGGGTTTGTGTCGGACACTTACACGCATAAGGGTTGGTTTGCTTAACAAGGTTATCTTAACGGTTAAGGACCTTGGGGCATAGAGGTTGGGCGCCGAGACATAGAGATGTCACCCAACAACAGGAGTCATATGTGATATGATTAGCAAAAGTTGCTTACCGATCTACCTCGTTTGCTAGCGGTGATGCTAAAGCTCACTAGTGGACTTGTTAGTTGTGGATCCTGAATCACTAAGTTTCAATAGAGGGATATTGATTTTAGTGGGAGTAGATTCTGTTAAAATAGTTTAATGTAATTTGCTCTATCATGGATACGTTTGTCTTAGTGTATTTTGCATTACTTTTGTTGTAGATTAAATGGCACCTAGCAACACCACCGCATCGTTTGCTTTGCGTTCGGTCCTTGAGAAGGACAAGTTGAATGGAACAAACTACTCGGATTGGATCCGTAACCTGAGAATTGTTCTCAGGGCTGAGAAAAAGGAAGATGTTCTAGACACCCCACTACCACCAGTACCTGCTGATGATGCATCTGCTGCCGTTAAGGCTGCTTA
This sequence comes from Setaria italica, assembly GCF_000263155.2. Classification (NCBI taxonomy): domain Eukaryota; kingdom Viridiplantae; phylum Streptophyta; class Magnoliopsida; order Poales; family Poaceae; genus Setaria; species Setaria italica. Next base: position 27,989,017 of record NC_028455.1, on the reverse strand, counting down.
CAAGAAGGCATTTGATGCTAATCTTGAGGTAAGCTGCCTTATGCTTGCTTGTATGGAACCCGAGCTGCAGATGCAGTTCGAAACAAATCATGAGGCACACGATATGATCGTGGCGCTCAAGGACATGTTCCAGACACAGGCTAGGACCGAAAGGTTCAATGTGTCCAAAGCCTTTCTGGAGTGCAAGTTAGCAGAAGGCGCAGCAGTAGGACCACATGTAATCAAGATGGTTGGTTACACTCAGCGATTGGAGAAGCTGGGCTTCCCACTGGGCCAAGAGTTGGCCACTGATTTCATTCTTTCATCTCTTCCGCCTAGCTATGGGAACTTCATCTCGAACTACCATATGCATGGGACGGAGAAGGGTCTAAATGAGCTGTGTGGCATGCTTAAAACAGCAGAGGCTGACATCAAGAAAAGTGCTAGTACCAGCCATGTGATGGCGATACAGAACAAGCCTAGCTTTAAGAAGAAGGGCAATTCTTGGAAGAAGAAGGGCAAGGCTGGAATGTCCAAGCCAAACCCACCGCCCAAGGTTAAAGCTGGACCTGGACCTGCTCCAGACAAAGAGTGCTTTTACTGTCATGAACTTGGTCACTGGAAGAGAAACTGCAAGCAGTACCTAGCTTCCTTGAAGAATGGCGGAAGTAAGAGTACTTCTACCTCAGGTACGCTTGTTGTTAATGTTATAGACAACATATTTCTCGCTGATACAATTATTAATTCTTGGGTATTTGATACCGGATCAGTTGCTCATATTTGCAATTCGATGCAGGGAATGATAAGAAGTAGAAGCGTGGAAAGAGGAGAAGTTGATTTCCGCGTGGGCAATAATGCAAGAGTTGCTGCTTTGACCGTCGGGACGATGCAACTCCACCTCCCGTCAGGATTTATTATGGAGTTGAATAATTGTTATTTTCTTCCTAGTTTAAGTCGAAACATTTTGTCTCCTTCATGCTTGATGAAGGATGGTTATTCATTTGCGAGTGAAAACAATGGTTGTGTGATCTCTAAGAATAATATGTTTATGGCTTTTGCACCCATTGTGAATGGATTATTTGTTTTAAATCTTGATGGTTCACTGGTCTGTAATGTAAGTGCTAAAAGGCCTCGGCCTAATGATTTGAGTCCTACCTACTTGTGGCATTGTCGTTTGGGTCATATAAGTGAAAAGCGCATGAAGAAGCTCCATTCTGATGGACTTCTAACTTCGTTTGATTTTGAATCATACGAGACATGTGAGGCTTGCTTGCTAGGCAAGATGACCAAGACACCTTTCACAGGATTTCCTGAGAGAGCAGTAGACTTGTTGGAACTCGTACATAGTGATGTATGCGGACCAATGAGCACGACGGCTAGAGGAGGATTCCAATACTTCATAACTTTCACTGATGATTTTAGTAGATATGGCTATGTCTACTTGATGAGGCACAAGTCTGAAACCTTTGAAAAGTTCAAGGAATTTCAGAATGAAGTTAAAAATCAGCGTGGCAAGAAAATTAAGGCCTTACGATCTGATCGTGGAGGCGAGTATTTGAGCCACGAGTTTAGCAATCATCTAAAGAGTTGCGGAATTGTTCCACAACTTACGCCGCCTGGAACACCTCAGAGAAACGGTGTGTCCGAGCGACGTAATCGAACTTTGTTAGACATGGTTCGATCAATGATGAGCCAGTCGGACCTACCGTTGTCATTTTGGGGATACGCTCTAGAAACAGCAGCTTTCACACTTAATAGGGTACCATCTAAATCCGTAGTTAAGACACCATATGAGATATGGACTGGAAAGGTTCCTAGTTTGTCTTTTCTAAAGATTTGGGGATGTGAAGTGTTTGTCAAGCGACTTCAGTCGGACAAGATCACACCCAAGTCGGATAAGTGCATTTTCGTGGGATATCCAAAGGAAACTTTGGGATATTATTTCTACAACCGATCAGAAGGCAAAGTGTTTGTCGCTCGGAACGGGGTTTTCCTAGAGAAAGAGTTTCTCAAAGGAGAAAAGAGTGGAAAGACAGTGCATCTTGAAGAAGTTCAAGATGAGCCAATCGGGCAAGAATCAATGAGTGATGCTAACGTAGCAGAACAAATTGAGATACCCATGGCAAGAGAAGCACCGCCACAACCACGAAGGTCAGCAAGGCTCCGCGAAATGCGAGAAATATTATTGTTGGACAATGATGAGCCTGCGACATATGCAGAAGCAATGATGGACCCAGACTCCGAAAAATGGCAAAGTGCCATGCAATCCGAAATAGAGTCCATGGGAGACAATCAAGTTTGGAACTTGGTTGACCCGCCTGATGGTGTTAAAGCCATAGAGTGCAAGTGGATCTATAAGAAGAAAAAGGACATGGATGGAAATGTTCACATCTATAAAGCACGACTTGTCGCAAAAGGTTTTCGACAAGTTCAAGGAGTTGACTACGACGAGACCTTCTCGCCCGTAGTGATGCTTAAGTCCATTCGGATTATTCTAGCTATAGCTGCATATTTCGATTATGAGATATGGCAGATGGATGTCAAGACAGCTTTCCTGAATGGAAACCTAGCTGAGGACGTGTATATGATACATCCCGAGAGTTTTGTCGATCCGAAAAATGCTGGAAAGGTATGCAAGCTTCAGAGATCCATTTATGGATTGAAGCAAGCATCTAGGAGTTGGAACATTCGTTTTGATGAAGTGGTCAAAGGGTTTGACTTCACCAAGAACGAAGAAGAGTCTTGTGTTTACAAGAAGGTTAATGGGAGCTCTGTAGTATTTCTAATCTTATATGTGGATGACATATTACTGATTGGAAATAACATTCCTATGCTTGAGTCCGTAAAGACTTCACTGAAAAATAGTTTTTCGATGAAGGACTTAGGGGAAGCGGCATATATTCTGGGCATTAAGATCTATAGAGATAGATCGAGAAGGCTTATAGGTTTAAGCCAAGATACTTACATTGACAAAGTGTTGAAGCGGTTCAGCATGGAAGAGGCAAAGAAAGGATTCTTGCCTATGTCACATGGCATACATCTCAGCAAGACTCAGTGTCCTTCGACTGCTGATGAGCGGGATCGCATGAGTAGAGTGCCATATGCCTCGGCTATTGGATCCATCATGTATGCAATGATAAGTACTCGCCCAGATGTTTCATATGTGCTAAGTATGACAAGCAGACACCAATCTGATCCAGGTGAGAGTCACTGGACAGCGGTGAAAAACATTCTTAAGTACTTGAGAAGGACTAAAGATATGTTCCTCGTCTATGGAGGTGAGGAGGAGCTCGTTGTAACAGGTTACACCGATGCTAGTTTCCAAACCGACAGAGATGATTCAAAGTCACAATCAGGATTTGTGTTCACGCTAAATGGTGGTGCTGTTAGTTGGAAGAGTTCCAAGCAGGAGATGGTGGCCGATTCCACGACAGAAGCCGAGTACATCGCGGCTTCGGAAGCCGCGAAGGAAGGTGTTTGGATAAGGAATTTCCTCATTGAGCTTGGTGTGTTTCCGAATGCGTCCAGCCCATTGAATCTCTTCTGTGATAATAATGGGGCAATTGCGCAAGCAAAGGAGCCAAGGAACCACCAGAAGAACAAACACGTAATGCGGCGATTTCATCTCATTCGAGACTTCGTTAACCGGGGTGAGATCAAGATATGCAAAATACACACGGATCTGAACATTTCTGATCCGTTGATAAAACCACTCCCGCAGGCTAAGCATGATGCGCATGTAAGAGCTATGGGTATTAGGTACCTTCTAGATTGACTCTAGTGCAAGTGGGAGACTGTTGGAGGTATGCCCTAGAGGCAATCATAGAGATGATGATATTCCATTTGTATCCATGATTTGTATATTGTGTTCATTGAATATCCATTAAAGGCTACTTGAATTGATTTGCAATTATGTGAATTGTATGTGAAACTCTTTACTTGTATGGTTATTCTAAAGTTGTCCCTAGTCGGAGTTCATGTGATGACACACATGAATATTAGACTAGCACATGTATTAGTTGATGACTATGTTTCACAAGTCATGGACATGGAGATGTTGAACTAATAATGTGGACACATGTGGAGACATGTGTTAGGACTGACCCAACACGAGAAGTAGTTCTCTCTTTAAACAACATATACGCTTTGTCCTTAGACCTGAGATTGTCGCATGTATTCTAGATGTGGATCGACTTACTTAGGGGCTATCAAACGCTACGCCGTAACAGGGTAGTTATAAAGGTAGCTTTCGGGTTTGTCAAGAAGCATGCTATGAGACATGGTCAATCAAGATGGGATTTGCCCCTCTCTGATTGAGAGTGATATCTCTGGGCCCCTCGAGTGATCGGATCCGAAAATGCATGGCCATGCTACGTACGGTTAAGAGTTAACCTACAAAGGGATTCCGAATCACAGGATCGAGAAAGAGCGGTCGGCTTGAAGCTAGACCAAATATCGTGAGGCAAAGGGAATAGCATGTATATTACGTTGTGATGGTTCGTCTGATATGATCTTCGTGTGCGTATAGGAGTTGGCACGTCTTGCTAGAGACCGCTACCGACTATTGGGCCGAGTAGGAGTACTCGGGCCATATCTATGCGTATCCGAACCCATAGGGTCACACACTTAAGGGGCTGGAAGCCCAATTCGGATCTGATCCGAGTTGGATTAGGTTTAGAAGTACTAATGGGCCTCGGATCCAGAGGCCCGTTAGGAACCTCTATAAATAGAGGGGTGGGGGCGCCCTAGGGTTTACACCTTTTTTTGGCGAAACACACCTGTCGCGCCTCCCACGCCCTCGCCTGTTGCAACTCGCGGATCTAGCAGTCCGGCTTGCGACGCTTCCTCCCTGCACGTGTGGATACCTTGGAGGTGTTGCGCCTGCAGCACTTGGACGAGCCGCTGACGAGCCGCCGACGAGCCACGACGAGCCGACGACGAGCCGCGGTACCGGAGGCAATCTTGCTGCACGTGGATGAGCTGCTGAGGAGCTGCTGGACGTGATCGACTACGTACGACTACGTTGATCGACTACGTACGACTACGTGATCGTCTTCACTGCATCGACGCATATCTACATCTTCCGCACCAGTAGTGCGTCGAGTGGTAATCCCGTGATCCTTATATGGCAGTTCTTCCTGGTTATACGCGGTAGAATTTTGAATTGCGCTAGTGTAGCCTACCTCGTATCCCAACAAGCAAGGGATTGAATGTTGCAACCATTTATCCACCTGTCCGACCAAAACTAGGCTCTATCGCCCATACCGACCTCGATCGAAAGGGATGCATTGAAGAATGCAGAGACTAGTTGATTGTTCGGAAATCAATAGCCTGCCCAAGTCCTAGCTCCATTGACACAGGAAAGCCACTACCAACGCATACTCAGTGCCATACCCATCACTTGAAGGTTAGGAATGCCAAGGCCACCAAAACTTGCAGGGCAGGAGACATTGACCCAAGTGATCGCACATTTTTCCTCCTGAAGCGACCTCAGTACCGCACCAAAGGAAGTCCCTGATCAAAGTCTCCATAGTCTTGATGGCCCACAGGGAGATAGCAACGGCCATGGAGATATGAACCGGCATGGCACACAACGTAGACTTGACCAAAATCAGACGTCGACTCTTGTTGAGGAGCCTCCCTTTCCAAGGGGCAGGTGCCTCACGACCTTGTCGACCAAAGGTTGCAGTGAAGACTTAGGAAGCTTATGGACAGAGAGAGGAACCCCCAAGTAGGTGCAAGGGAAGTCCGAGATCTGACACTGCAGTATATTCATAATCAGGGAGACATGTTCCTTGGTGCAGTTTATTAGGAAAACCTGGCTCTTGGAGTAGTTGGTGGAAAAGCCCGAAGCATTCTCAAAACAGAACAAAATCTCTTTAGCGACCATGAGGTCTTGTTCTACAGGAGCCAGAAACAAGACCACATCATCCGTGTACAAGGATGTCCTGTGTTTGATGTTAGTACCAGGGGCCTGCAGCAATCCCCATGCATCTGCCTTGTGGATCATGGCATTTAGGCACTCCATGACGAGCACAAAGAGCATGGGGAGAGAGGCTCCCCCTGTCTCAGCCTGTGAATGAGACAAATCCTCCTACCAGGGACTTGTTTAGAAGTACCTTTGTGCTCGCTGTAGATAATAAAGTTGAAATCCAATTCGTCCAAGTTCCTAGACAACCAACCGCCGTGAGGAGCTCAAGTAAGAAGACCCATGAGACTGAGTCAAAAGCTTTGGCTAGATCAATCTTTAGCATGACCCTCGGTTGCTTCTTAGAGGCCAGAACCTTAGTGGTACCTTGGAGGTACCTGGATGTGACGACCTTTAATGAATGCAGTTTGGTTTGGTGAAATTAGACTACTCAGGTGAGGAGCGAACCGGTTAGGAAGCACCTTGGAAAAGATTTTCCCGAAGCTATGGATCAGGCTAATAGGTCGGTAGTCCCCTAAGGTGCGCGATTCAATCTTCTTTGGCAGTAGGGTTAGCAAGGCATCGTTCAAAACATGGAAGCTTCGACAATCCATTGACGAGAGAGCATCAAAAGCTCTGATCAAATCCCCTTTAATGATCGGCCATGCTGTAGTATAGAAGAGACCAGTGAAGCCATCTGGACTAGGGGCTTTGTCCGGGGCCATGTTTTTTACAACCTCCCAAACCTCTTCCTCCGTAAAAGGGCGACCAAGCATAGATAGATCTAGCCGTGGTAGCCCAAGCGCCTGGAAGTCAAGGGCGCAGGTGCGGTCAAAACTAGTGCCCAAAATTGTCTCAAAGTAGCAGAAGGCCGCATCAGCCTTATCATCTTCCGCGACCAAAACAGCCCCATCTGTTCCTTATCTATCATGAACAATCTTGCGCGTGCGAATAGACATGTAGTCTTAGTTATTCTAAGCTATTCGGGCATGGAAGACCATACCAAGCAGCATCCAGAATGTCACGAGAAGACAGTGCGCGATAGAGGACAGCGAAAAAGGACTAAATAATGACTCTACTGTAGCCAGAACAATTATTGAAGAACGCAGCACTATCCAGCTGTCCAGGCAATAGAAGAGATATATAATTGAGGAGTCTCTCGAAGACTCTGTTCGGGCTATAAAAGGAGAAACCGGGCGAAGCATTAAGGCACCACACCACGACCAGCAATATGAAGCACCAGCAGAAGAACCATCGGAAGACCACCAGCATCATCATCCACTCTCCAATACTCCATAAAGACCACCACCACCTTAGAAGTGCCCTAAGAATACCCACCATTAGCAGTAACACCCCACTACCGTTGTATTACTCCACCACCTCTCTAATATTAGAATAAAGGGAGGCTGTTGAAGCTCATCCCGCCGTTTGTAAGGTAGTCCCTAAGGTTTGTGCTAAGTGCTTGGGATTTCCCAAAAAGGAAAGCCGTATGTAAGCTTGTCCCGTGAAAATGGATTAAGTTGTCCTGGTAATATCCCTGCTTTCCTTTAAGCTTGTTCGTATGGGGCGATATCTCTACGCTAGAGACCCTAGAGGAGAAACCTTTGCGTGTGTCATTCTTGTGTTAGCCCTGGTAGCGGCATTTGAGGAGAACCCTATGTGCGTAGAGAAGTGTTCCCTTCAGGTGGAATTGCCTGGGGAGACGGTAGAGCCTGAGTCCTGTGTGCGCATGACTGGGGACGGTGAGGGTGAAGACCGGGCTGGCCTGGTTCTGAAGCGAGCCAGCGATGCATGGGGTGAGTACCGAGTAGGAGTGACACAAAGCATAGCAGCATGACCGGCTAAATTTTTTGTCTGGCCAACCAACAAAGATCCTGCGAATCAGTATAATTAAGCTATATACCTAATACGCACACGCGCATATCATAATTGCTGAATAGTTACTGAATAGTACTCAATAGTGTTGAATAGTGAGCGAATAGTCTCCAAAATAGTTGGCGAATAGTCCCACCAATAAGTGCTCATCCTGAGGTGCTCCACCCACTCACGGTGAGTGCTTGAGCACTGTTCATATTCATATTTTGAATAGTGTGCTAAATTTGAATAATGCCTCGCATTTTGAATAGTAACCAGCGATTTTGAATAGTGCAGTGAATAGTAACTTGAAATTCATAACCTAAAATTTGAGTTGCTTGAATTTAGAGTCGCAGTGAGGCCCCGAGAGCATTACTGGTATCAGAGCCGTGGTTATTAAATTTTGTGAATGTAAGGGATTGACTATATTTAGTAAAGTTACTTGAAGTGGTCACTACACCTCAAGTAGGTACTTCTACTTTTAATGGAAAGTTTAGTAAGTAAGATTCATTACTAAGAACAAATGCTAAATAAAATACCTGAAGAATATAATAATTCTATGTTGTTTGAATGGCCTGCTATTCGAGAGAAAGAAGTTTATTTCATTAGAATGCTATATAAGTTAAAAAAGGTTAGAGATCTAAATGACAAAAAATTTAAAACACAAGTGATAAAGGAGCAAAAAGCTGAGTTAAAACCAATAAACCTTGAAAGCAATAAAGCAAAAGAAGTTCCACAAAGTAATATCAGGAAAGATATTACTATAAATATAGAAACCCATAAGAAACCTAATGAAAGGTATCTTTCAGAAAGCTATGAAGAAGAAGAAGAAAATAATGCGCAAAATTACAAAGATTTTATAAACTCTCTAGGTAATGATGAAATACATAATATAGAAAATGCTATGGATGCATTAGAAATAAAAAATGAGAAAACAAGTGATTCACAAGAGGCTAGAACAGAATTAATGGATCAAGGAGATTGTGAACATGATTGGATAAAAGGAAGAGGTGATTATAATACCAAATGTGCTTTCTGCATATATGACCCTAGTCAAAATAATAGATTTACATGTAGTGTATGTTTAAAGCAAGCATATGCTTCATGTTTAAAGAATACTAATCAGAAATGGAGATAAGAAATAGAAATAGCTGCAGAAGATAAAATATTAGTAAGTAGAGTCAGAAATTTAGAAAATAAGATAAATATTTTAGAAGAGAATTAGAAGATCTAAGAAGTAAAACAGAATTCAATAATAAGATTGAAAAAAATGTTAGTGGCAACACTGAGTTAAAAGATCAAACTATAATTAATAGAAATAATGATAAGGCACTACAATTAAAAGACTCAATAATTAATTTCGGCAGCAAATATATAGTTAGGTTACCATTTGAAGAAATCATAGGAATAAGAATACTGGTAAAGGTAAAATTAACACCTGCCACCACTTACAAAATATTAACATTAGTAGATACTGATTGTACAAAGAATATTATACATGATAAATATTTCGCAAGATGTCCAGAAATAGTGCATACATTAGATCAAGATAAAGCAGAAATATCTACTAAAATGTCAGGAATAAAGAAGCTTCATAATCAGTTAGCCTATAACATTGAGGTATAAATAAATAATACAAAATATATAATGGATGAAATCACAATAAGAGACCTATCTATGATAAATGATGATATGATATTAGGATTGAGATTTTTGCATTTTCCTTAAAAAAACGATTATACATGAGCAAGGAATTACCTTCATTCCTTATCAAGATAATATTCCATACATAACAGAAGTGCGAAAAACTATAAGTTCTAATGTAGGAAAATCT